>NW_027281597.1:0-120504 GCF_046629955.1 Centroberyx affinis | reverse complement strand
CTGACTAGATGCCAGGCTGCTGTTCCACACAGCCACACATGACAGACACAAAGATGTTGCACTGTAGCTCTCCCAGTGACACAAATAAATGGCATCAAAATGCAAAAATGAAAGTGAAATAACTAAACAACGGTTACGTGCTATCACCATGACACTTCTGTCACTGGGTAATTTGACATAATGAAATAACAACTATTCTACCAGGTATAAGGCAGCATGTCAACATAATAATCCGAGTCAGGAACAGCAGTATAATAACCCACTATTAAGTCATACTGATTGTGACAAATGCAATAACTTCAAAGGTCTATAAATCACCAAGCAGCTGCATTTGTTGTGAGTAAAGATTTCCTTTCCCTAGTAGGTGTGATCATCCACTGTGTTACGTTAACAAGACTGGTTGACTGAGCATGGACTGAAGTGCAGCAGTTGCAGTGTGCACCGAACCCACACCAGGCAGCAAAAAGAGATCCTAGGTAGAGCTTAATGAAATCTTATTCACATTGTCTATTTCAGTGACACTGCATCTTTTGTCTTTCTCCTCAGAGGCAGCAGACACTGCGAAGCCTCTTTTCAGCCCAGTCTCAGGTGTAAAGAAAGTTGCGGCAGGAGTGTGTTTGTTACCACAGGAGAGCAACCAAAGCTCTGATTCAACGCACGGCTCTGCCCGGATCAAAATGCACGCAGAACTTCTTCAAATCAAAGCCTCAAAACAGTCTTGGGGGATAATCGTGCTATTCCAGAGACACTGTAATGTTTCACCTATGGTATGGTGTCTTTTGCATGGAGTGGTTTTCCTTCTTTTGGGTGTGTTTGTATGTGTTTGTGTGTCTTGTGTGGGTGCCTGGATGTTTGCTTGCCTGTCAGCCAGTATATCTGCTTACTCACTGTGAGTGTGCGCACATGTGCATACGCGGTTTGTGTGTGAGTGTGTGTGTGAGAGGGGTAATTAGGACATTAGGAGAAGCTTCTGACAGGCTTGTCATCGCCACAGCCTGCCCAGTGGAAAGGAGGTGGTCAGAGGGGTAAGTGGGGGTCCAGAAGGGTCAAGAGACAGCTGCTGCACCACCACTCACTGTCTGGAAGCTCTCAGAGAATATTAAACCACTGGGGCCTCAGCCAAGATGCTCCCTCATTTACGGAAAACACAAAGCCTTTTCACAGGGAGGTAGCGACTAATTTATACCGCTGAACTGTTATAGAAGTCCTATTGTTTCAACGATGAAACGAAAACAGCATAAGCATGAAAAGACCATAATAAATGATGATGGCATCGAGGTAATTGAGCAATTTTGTAAATCACTAAATGTGAAATTCAATGATTGTTGTTCTCATTTTTCACTCAAAAAGTACAGCCCGAGCTACGTTTTTTTCTTTTTTTTGTCGCATGATGATAAATCTGTGTGGTCTTATGCCTCCTGTGCATCTGCCTCCAGCAGAGAAGCTCTATTACAATATGAGACATATTAAATACAGCGCCCATGGCTGATGACCTTGGTGATGACATATCATTAATTGTATAGATGGATTATTATCATCACAACAATAACATGGCTGCTTTCCTGCTCCACTCTCTGTAGCACCTGTGCCCATTCTCTCGCTGCCTCTGCTCATACTCTCATAATCACATCTATCAGCCCAAAACGTTAACTGCATCCGGGGACGCTAAACACGTCCATTTGTTTGCAGTTGTAATGTCTTTTGTGCGCCTCAATCAGACACCTGTCAGACACACACCTGCTACCTCAGTGCTAAGAGAAAAGGCAGAGGGAAGGCCTTTTGTTTCCTCACAGAGTTTATAATCAGCACGTTGTTTCCAATCTTCCTCCACCATTTTTCAATTTCCCATTTCCCTTTTCTCAGTCAAATCACTGCTATCAATCAGGTGTGTGTTTGAGAGGGGGGGGGGGGGGGGGGAGAGAGAGGGAGAGAGAGAGAGAGAGAGAGAGAGAGAGAGAGGGAGAGGGAGCGATGGAGAGAGAGCGAGGGAGAGAGAGAGGTGGGGGAAGTTCCTTGATGGAACCATCTCCAGCCCTAGGCCCCATTAGTCAGAGAGTGCAGGAGGAAATGTATGTGTGAAGGTGCGTGTGTGTGAAGGTGCGTGTGTGTGCATGCGTGCGTGTGTGTGTGCGTCAAAAATGAATACTGCTACAGCGTGTCAATATAAGGCCATTTAACATCCCCCCTTCCATCCAAATGATGCACAATGTACACAGCTGACATTATACTCTCTATCTCTAAATGGATACTCAACCCAGTAGGTTCTGTTATATTTTGCCCTTTACCTCTACTCTAGTTACTGATATCATGACAGAAGTTGACCTATAACATCAAAACAATTACTGCGCAGTCATGATAACATCTTCTCTATATTGGCATGCCATGCCATGAACACATCTCAGAGATGAATGCAGTTGATTGATATAGCAGTCAATACGAATCATACCATAACAGCTGCATAGGCACTTGTTATCTGAAGCCATATTGATCTCATGACAAGAAGAGCTTATACTGCATTGACATCTGAAGAGAGGAAACCGAGACACTCTGATAGTCTGTTTCATCCAACACACCAGGCATTAAAACTAAAATAGCGCACAGCACTCTGTTAACATTCATGAGACACGAATTAGGCAACAAATAGAAACAGTGAATAAAAGACGCGCAAACACAATAAGTCCGGATTACTGCCGACGTGGCAATATGCTTGATGTTTTACAGAGTGTATTGATTAAAAGGGAGATCTATTTGAAGTGGCCGTACAAAATGGCAACTATAGTAAATTCACAATGGCAGGGTAATATACAGCTTCACTGCTTTCATTTATTCACAGCTTGACATTTCCTCCCTTCCACGAAGAGTGTGCTCTAACTGTGTGCCAATGGCCACATCATTTAGACTGGACCCACATGAATATTTAACATTAGTGCCTGGCTCGTAGCTTCCAGAAAATGAATTATTTTTAGTGGGCTTTGCAGACGCACCGTGAAAAACCCTCACTCTGGTGATGAATCGCTGGAGAGTTTATGTTGTATTAAGCAGGCAAAACAAATGGCTATCAATCATTTGAAGCTGCCATGCTTGCCAGCTATGCATCCCGTCCCTTTTCAGAGATTCTGTGGGTTTTCAGCAGGATCAGCTGCCAGAGCCTTGGGTGTGTAAAAAAAAAGGTCAGCCTTGAGTTCACTGGTATTTGTTGACAAGCCTTCTCTGAAAGAGGAAAAGAGGCTGAGGATGCACTACAGTAGGCAATAGCATTGGCTATTGCTTACTGTAGTCAATAGCATTGGCTACTTCACTGCAGCTTTAGGTAAATTTAAATAACATGTAGATATAGTTTGTACGGTAAAGGGTTCAACTCTCCATCCCTAACAAGTACGATCTGATGCAATTGGAAATAAATAGAGCCTCCTGCAAAATTGAAAATGGAATTAAAGAAGCTTCTTGCTTATACAAAATTAAGAGGGTTGAGATTAAGCCAAAGTGTGCATAAAGGAGGAGTCCTTATGAATGATTAAATCAGCTCTTCATGCTTCCCCTACCTGCCTTGAGTAGTTTTATTTGATTGGCTACATAATTACCTTAACATTGGTTAATTGCTAGTTAATTTACCTCTCACAGCAACCACATAACTCTTAAGAAGTCTGCCAATCAGTGATTTAAAAATGATGCAGCAAGACACACACACACACACACACACACACACACACACGTGAAAAAGTGCCAAAATGCTGGTGAGACATACAGGGTTTAAAGATTCTCGAATTACTTGACAGTTTCATTAAGACAGATTACCGTGACCCTGAAGTTTAATCTTCCAGATAAAGTGAAGCTGTTTTTACAACCATCCTCAAGGATGCACTTCATTCCCAACAACATCCAACCTGAGATGAGATTTGGCCTCTCTAAAATACAATCTGAATTGCTTCAATTGATTAAACAGAAACTGGCAGGCTGAGCCGAGCAGAGTAGCTACAACCCGTCCACACAGCCACTGGCAACTGCGGACACAAGATTGAGGGTAAGATATCTGTGAGTGGCCTGGCACCTGAGTCAGAGAGATAGTCCTGCTTACTTGGGGAGGGGGGTGGGGGTCAAACCAGAGACAGACTGGGTGGCTATGCCTATGTTTCCCCTGCAGGTTAATATTTTATGGTTGTGCGATATGGTTCAGATGACATGACAGAGTTTGAGATGACTGAGAGTCAGCATGCAGGCGGCTAGAGTTCAGCAATTTATTAGATGGGTGAGTGTCTGGCATGGGGGGGAGTGAGAGTGAATCTGAGCAGTCTGTTAGTAGGTGTTAATGTCAGGAATAGATGTCTCAAAATGACTCAAGTTTGTGCTTGTGTTTGTGTGTGTGAGCGTGTTGAGTGAGTGCTGTCTGCAACCTGAGCCCATTAAAACGCAGAGGCAGCAGGGGTACAGATGTGTCTCTCTCTGAGCCCAACATGAAACACAGGAAACGGCCTCTTTGATCATTACCTACCTGTCAGTCTGCCCTCCACAGGGACCGCCCATTACTACTGCTGACGTGCTGCACTGACAGGCCAGAAACACACATGCAAACTCAAACACATGAGAAAAAAAAAAAAAAGCAGCACCACTCTGAGCCTAATTGGTGTCGTCATTCAAACTCGTCCGCACGGAGTTATAACCATGACGACCAGTAGTGTAAGCAATGCATGGGTTTGTTGGCATTCTTTATTAGGATCCCAATTATCATCAGTGACTGTAAGTCTAGCAGGGTTCACACTCACATTCATTCCTATGAGGAATTTCGTCTCCGATCCACCTGCATGTTCTTGGAATGTGGGAGAACATGGAAACTGCACACAATCGAACCTGGGAATCGAACCTGGGTCCTTGGACCAGGTAGTAACCTCCGAACCATCGCGCCACCCAGTCTATATACAGTATAAGCTGCTCATATTACTGTGTGAATTTGAAATGTACTGTGTCGGTTCAAACTTTCTGCTTTCCTAAAGATTTTTTTTCTCATAGCTAACCAAAATATTCTAAAAACATCCCAACACGGTATACCTCAGCTTAAAGGCCACGGTACACTTGCTGCGAGAACTAATTTCAGGAGGGAAAAAAAAGACATGTTTGCAGAAAAAAACGAAGCGCCACATCGGCTTCAGCCTCCACAGTATGCACAGGCTTGCTGGCCAAACTAAAATTCTTCGCACACCAGCTCTCAGTGCGAGACCGGATGCAACTAGTCTAAAATATCACGATTGGTTGTGTTGCATTTGTTTACATCGCTGTGCAAACAGCTTGTGGTCAACTCTTCAAAACGAAGAAGTTGTTATAGTATATCTGCACTTTTACGACCGATCAAATGGTTTGTAAATACTATTCCCTCCACCGCCTTTGACGCTCTTTCGCCGCAGTGGGTTGCTGTTGTTGTTCTCTCAGTTTTTGTCACTGCTATTTCAGTTTCCCTAGGTTACGGTTACCTCTTTAATCTTCGTGTGCCCCACTGGCATGGAGTTTAAATAACGAACAATACGAAGCCACAGCGAGTATACACAAATGTGTATGCAGCGCCATGTTTGACTGCATTTCTATTTCGGGCAAGTTCAACTTCGTTGTTAGTATACCGCCGCCTTAACTTAGGTTGGTCGAACTTGGTTGCAGCAATTTAAATTGTTTAAGTTGTGATGTCTTTTCCACATCTTTCTAAGAAACAGCTAAGACACTTCTGTAACTACTTTGGGGATACGCTGGGTGACAGCAGCATTGACACCATTAGCATACATCGTACTGTGCATTTTAAGGCAATGTTTGCAGCTTAATTTAATGGGAGTGAGTGAATTCGTTTTAAGAGTAGGATACATGAGGATACGAAGACAGACGAAATATGCTGCTATGTATGACATAACATACACTGATGTACTTTAGAGTCCGAAGCCGTATATGCCAAATCTCCTGATACAGTCTTGCATAATGTCATCTCCATCAGGCTTGCAGCACTGTGGCATCACACCACCAGCAGCATCAGATGTATCAGCACACCATCAAAGACTCCTCACCAATCAAACAGACGCCAAGCCGAGAGACTGACAGCATCACACCCATTCACAGGGACTTATTCCATCTGTATAGCTGTACGGTACACTGTGTCTGTATCCCCAACCCAACAACATAACCAAACACATTAATATGCTGCAACGTTTGCTCGTCTCTCCCAGCACTTTCCGCTGAGCACTGCCTCAGATAAAGAAGATAGATATATATCTCTGCTTCTGCCTGCCTGTGTACAGTCTGAAGAAGATTTAACAGACAAAATATAATTTTCCTGACTTGATGATTAATAAATAATAATAATATTTTTCTTGTTTGAGTCGATACAATAATCCCTTTGGCTAGAAGTTTCTCCCTATAAGGCTCTTGGGGTGCACCATGGTATAGTGGGCATTGTAAGTTTAAGTCTGGCACTCAACCTTTGTCACATATCATCTTTCCTCTATCTATAGTAATAATACTAACATGATACTAAAGTGATACCAACATGATACTAATAATTATACTATAACTACTACTCCTAATAATAATAATACTGCCACTGTTAATAATGATAACAATAATAATAATGCCACTAGTGATACTGCTACTGTTAATACTACTACTAGTATTACTAGTACTACTACTACTAATAGGGTTAGGGTTAGTAATAATAGGGTTAATAATAATAAGACTACTACTACTAATAATGATAATCATAATAATAATAAGACTACCACTACTAATAATAATACTCCTCAGGGCTCAAATGAAGGTAATATGTAGCAAGGCAACTCTCATGCCTGGGGAGGTGATGAACACAGAGGAGATGATGATCATAGAGAAAATAAAGAGGAAAAAGCTGCTAATCTATGGCACAACATTGCTGACACCTAGTAAGATTAGAGACGCCTCTCACTCTGAATCAGTCCTTTATCTGCATGCTTAGCGCCATTACTTGCTTTGTGGGATACTACCCCCAGGGGTGTATTGCCCACACAATGACAGCTGCCAAGTTGCAGACAAGTTGCACGCACAGAAACACACACATACACACACATACATGCACCCGCACTCATGCAGAGAGGGAGAGAGAGAGAGAGAGAGAGAGAGAGAGAGAGAGAGGGAGAGAGGGAGAGAGAGAGAGATGGCTTGAATAAGATGATTAGCAAGGGAAATTCAGGGAAATCTTTACAGAAAGTGTCTGAAGCTTTAACATTCCTGTGGGCTGATGACACAGACACAGTAGTGGAAACTCCCCAGCAGTTGTGAATCACTAGTCAGGACTTTCCTGACCAAATTGAAATGCAAATTCTTATAACTCAGGTTCAGCAAAATACTGCTAATACAGCAGGACAAACTGCTGGGACATTTTGATGACTGCAGCGACGGCATTTGGAGGCATTTCTGCTTAACACATAACACATACTGGTGAGAGAGAGCATTCCAGGAACAGCAAGGTTATGGATAGGGCATTGTTTGTCTTGGTTAGACGAGAGGCTGACACTGGGATGCCACTGGAAATACCCAGTTTTGTCCGGTCTCTGTGTTGCTGATGTGGATCCACCACAACCGCAGAATCAGCACCAGAGAAGGTTTTCATAGCAGGGCTTATAGACCTGCTGAACTGCAGCTCTATGTCCTCCTCCTGGCCGAACTGCCCTGAGCTACGACCCAGCTTTACTCCTGGAAATAAAATGGCACCACAACTATTCCACACATTTGATTTGTGTACAAGCTGAAAGGAAGCACAGTGCACTGGCAAGTTCAAGTTTGTTTTTTTTAGCTTTGTTGAAAATGTTTGGAGCAGTTTGTGTGATCTTGTATTTTATTGGTGTCTAAAGCATTCCTCTGTATCAATGCCTACTGCGTTCATCGGGCAGTAAAAAATATTCTAAGGGCTGAAATCATTTCATCGACTCAATTTCATCTTTGAAAATTGCTCAGCTTAAATTGTGCACCTTCTTGCTGCTGTACTGCGCGAAAGAGGTATAGAGTAATAGACTTGATTTTTTAATGAAATTACCAGAGTCAATTTCAACAATGCAAAATACCACACAAACAGCCTGGCAATAACACAGGCCTGTATAATGAGGTAAAATAAAGGCTAAATGAATCCAAATCAGAGGAGCCATGGGACTGGGGGAATGTGCACTGTGAACAATTAGCTAGCTCATCCGGCATACGAATCAGCTCCTGGCACATTACACACATACTGTAAAGCTCATTACTGCTGCAAAGCACACAATCAGTCAATCAAATTCAGTGACAGAACACCGAGTTAGCGATGTCAGGATCAGGCTGTCATTCAACTCTTTAACCCGCTGCTAAACCCCAATCACTGAACTCAGACACAACAACGCCTAAACCTCTGCTCATCTCTTGTTTTAACAAGTCATGCTTCATTACATGTAGGACTTTTCCCAGACTTTTTCGGTCTTTGATGGGTGCTGACTGTTGTGATGCTTTCATCTTTCCCTCCAAAAAAAAAAAAAAAAAAAACTGGAATGCAAACACCCATGGTTACACATGAAAGGACTGAGATATTTTAAAACTGACATCACTTCAAAGGGAGTGAACAGATTCAAAGGGTGTCACAGGAAAGAAATTCAAAAGCCTGCTAGTCACCTGTAATCCACTGCTAATACTTGGTCCCCACAACTGCATATTAACATTCACGCCCGGGCCAGGTTGAATATATGGATGCACAGAGGCACAGGAATGATTCATTAATATACTATTGAACACGGTTTCACTGCACTTACTAATGTGACACTGAATCTTAACAGAAACGGGATGTACAGCTGCAATAATTGTCCAAGTAGATATTGTGTAGTTGTAGCTACTTTGTCAGTATTGATTCAGCATGCCAGGAGGAAGGATCCTCCTGTGTTCAAGGCTTAGCTCATGAATATATCAGTGTCATTATCCATCAGCAGCTGTTTCATAGTGACAACTATTCTGTTCGCTGGCACCTACCTCAGTGTTTTTGCTGTTCCACTCAATGTCTCATTCTTTCATCACTTTAGCTCTTTGTCTTTGCCTCCAAACTCTTTGAATTTGTTGCCTCAGTAGGTTGTGTTGAAAGGTGTATCTTTAAAATGTGAACCACTTTACCTCTAAATAAATTGGAGAAGGTATCTTCAAAGACTATTGACTGCAGGAGAGAAGTTAAAAAGTTTAAAAAGTTAAACAAAACCCCCAAAAAAACATTAAATCCTTGATGCAGCACAAACAAACAAAATCCAATTACCAGGACTCTTTGTGATCGGGGTAGTGGGTGATAGACCTGGTGGATTGTTGAAAGTGAAAATATTAGATATGTGATAATGACAAATTTGTGTCATTTTGATTGAACCGGAGGTAACATTTTATTGTTTTGTTAAGTAATCTCAGGCATCAAGCGGCATGTTTGAGGGGAAGTGTACACAATGTAAAATAGAAGGACACTATGATCGTCAGCCAGCGTTCCCTTGGTACGACTGCAGTGGAAAAGAGAAACCCTCATTTGGCAGAACACTAACAAGCTCTTAAGGGAAAAATGAGCTTCATCTTTAAGCTGCTCAAATTTCCATTTCCATTTGATTGCCCTTTCAAACTGCTGCGTATTAGTTTGGCACTGGGGCAAATAGAGTCCACTCCATAAAACAAATCTTTAAACCATTTTGTTTCTGGGCATCCATGCTGTCCTAACCAAAAGCCAGCAGATTGTGTGGACAGATAACACCATTGAGGCAAGCGGAGTAACTAAAGGAAAGATGACAACTTGATGATGCAACTGTAGTAGCACAACAGAAGTTCCTCTAAGGACTAAATTGAGAGAGAATATTTAGGATTCCATGTGATGCCACCAAAAGCCACGACCTTTTCATCTTTTTATTTTACTTTTCACCAAGCCTGTAAAATACCCCCAGGCTGCAAGCTGATCTCTATTCCGCACAAAGACTTAATATTTTCACTACGGGCGTTCGGGACATAGAGATGGCCCAAACATCACCTCAAGCTTTCATTCAAAAGGAATTGGGTAAAATACTAATGTGAAATCTATTTGCAAAAATATTCGCCGTATTCCAATATTGTCTCTGCTTAAAGCAAAGAATTGTTGATGGATGAAAGGTGACAAGAGAATGGTGTCGCACAAACACAGGAGGTATGAGCGACCACCCTGCAGGTGAGGCTGCTCCACCTTAGTTGTTCCTGATGATGATGTATGTCTTTGTTGGCTAAAAAATAAAGCTGAGAACTGCTAAATCTCTCTACTCTGATTATTGCTGTCACTTTAGATTTATCATTATATGTGTGCAGATTTGGCAGTCAATTTCATAGCCTTAAACACAATCTCCCTGGGAAATGCTAAGGTCAAGAACGATCCATAAATAATCCCTAAGTCTGTGACTCCTCCACTAAGCGTTATTCAAAGAAGATCAATAGGATGTTGTGATTCAAACACAAAAACCTATTCTTTTGCTTATCAGCAAAGCTCTCTCCCAGCACTTTCTGGTGATCAATTATTAAAATCAACTTCACATGGCTCCCACGTGTCAACAATTTGGGGAAGTCAGATTTATTCTATAGGCTAAGACTTTTGAGAGGTAATTTTTCATCCGAGTGGCCTTTAGCATTTCTTATTAAAATACATTATTGTTCTTGTAGATTTATTTATTCAATGTGATAGCTCATTAGTCAGATTAATGTAATGTACTCTCTTCTCAGTAGAAGTGGTGTGCTTGCAAAGGGGACCGTGTTCCTGTGTAAATAAATGACGTGAGGGAAAGTTCAAGTCTTCTGCTTTGCCAGAACGCTGGCTCTAACTATGCATCTATTTTTAAGGATGGGTGATGCTCAATTTAACTTTCCGTAGCTCTGTTCTGTAGGTCACCTCACACATGCCAACTGTGTGAAAAGGTTTCAGAAATTTACTTCCGTTTGCAATTTTCCACAACTCCAATCATGGTCCCTACCATCTGAATAGATTGTTGTTTTACAATACTGACATCGGAAACAGAATAAAGTGCAGAGACGCAGCTCACCTAAGCTAACATACAAGTGTGTACCGAGGCTGCTAGTGACGCACATCTCGAGCGTCGTCTTTTACACCCCGACTGAACTTTTTAACTCTGTGTTCCTCCAGGTATATCATCCATCTCTCTAATTTTTGATCATTCCTTGAATAAATCACCCGTTTCTCTGTATCATCCTTTAGAATACAGCACCCCTCTCTCATGTTTTTCCTCTTTCTTCTCCACTCTAAACTGTTTCCCATCAAATACACTGCAATTCACCTGCTGTAAACATTCACTTCTAGCCTGTGAGGGTTTTTTCTTTGAATGCATGAGAAAATGTTCACACATGCTCACTGTTACTCTGATGTTAATGGCACTATGAGAATACTGCAACACCTGAGTTATCACAGGGTTTATAGTGCGATTATTACCCATGAAATCCATGAAATTGCAAGGTACAAATGTGTTAAAACTAAAATAATTGAAATATATATACACCGTAATTCAAGTTAACCTGTCTATCTGAATTTTCACAAGTTGCTAACACAACCGGTGCTTAATAGCTTCAACTGATTAAGTTGTTCATGTTTATGGCTACATTTATGTTTGCATCCAGCCTTAGCGCCTCTTAAGCTTCAGCATGGAACAGCTGACAGAAAAGATAAATGGGAACATTAGGTATACCATGGGAGCAATATCACTGCCATTCAAAGCTATTAGCATACCTGTATGTAGACTGAAAAAATTGCCTGGCCTCGAATCAGAAGTTCCAGTGGTTAAGTAATAAAAAAGACTGCGCATATACCCTGACTCTCAAGTGACTCTGGGGGTTTCGTGGTGTAACACTTTCCATCTAAAAGCCTATGTATGTAAAAAAAAAAAAAAAAAAAGCTGGAAACATGCATGTGCAGGCATTCATTCTCAGTTTTATAAAACACTACATACACCACCTGCGCACACATTTCTTCATCTCAAACTGTGGTGCGCTTACCAATTTCTCTTTCAACCTGTTTCAACTCTGCCAAGAAAATGCGAGCAACACATCAAAACCAAAACAACCACAGTGTTGCTGACTGATCACTGAGGATGAGGGCCTGGAAACAGAGGATATTATGTGGAGGCATTTATTGGAATGCCAAATAACAGAATTTCTCAAATGGTAAGAAGCGATGCCAATAATAGTAAAGGTTAGTTCTGACTGGCGAATATCATCACCATCAGAAAATTGGCATGGCAATCATTGACCCGCATCCAGTAGACAGGCAGTATACACACTTCCACATCAAATTTCATTTTTATGAATCCAATACATCGCTTAAAAAGGTGTGCACACATTTTTTTACGGCATCTTTTATGCACTGTTTATACACAAGGCCTTAGGGAGTCAACTCTTTTTGGGTTTATTCTCTATCATTACTAGCTAGTAGCTTCCTGACCAGATTTGCAACTCACATATATTATAGATTTCCGCTTCTTTTTAAGAATAAAAACAATAAAATCATTAAAAAAAAATAATAGTGTTTATTGGCTCAGGTCAGCCAGCAAAAATGCATTCTTACCCTCACTTTAAAGGGCTCACTTTCATTTTGTAAACAAGCTATTTATTTATTTATTTATTTATTTGTTATAAATGTGACACCAGGGAGTTTTGGAAATCCTGGCGAATATATCATTATTTGTATTGTATTTGTAAAATTCCTCAAGGTCCAGTGGTCTTATTCCTCCTTTTCTCAAAGGCATATACTGTACTGCACATCAAAGAATTTAAATTGCCTGTCTGACTCCTATACAGTTCAGGACACACCTTCACCCGGGGGAAACACTGCCCATATGCCCCGCTACTTGAGCAGTACTTACCCCCAAACGTCTGATTTCTAACATCAACAGTTTTTGTACAAAATTTAGCACTGACTCATCTCCACTCTAAATGCCAGCCTACACTCATGAAAAAAAAAACTGAATGATGTCTTTTGCTTTTTACTATGTCAGAAAAAAAATAGTGATTACAGATAAACACTGTTTACAAAATGTCCTAATACTGGCTGTTTGAGATGATGTGAATCCAGTGTTTGATCACAGTCCTAAGGCAATTTTTCAAATCTATCTGCACTACAAAACAGTCTGATGGAAAACGCATTTGCTGTGCTCTGATTACAGATTATTACAACCCAATGAACAAACATTTGTCTTGTCAACATCTCCAGTATAAACTACTTCCTCACGATTGTGATCCTGTTTGGATTTCACTCAGTGCCATTTTTCATGTCACAAAGTCACTCTCATATGTATTACTCAACAAATGTAAGAAATGTTGCTCTTAATTGGCATTCTGGGAAAGATACACACATACATATTGTCAAAAATGCTAATTTTCAGACACTGACCTAAGGATGGCCTTTATTTGGCAATATTACAGCTTCATTATGCAACTTTTTGCCTTGAGACAGTAAGTATGGTTAGTCCCGCCCTCCTCCCCCTCAGCCGGTCACTCATCTTGATGAGCTGTCTACCTTGAAACAGTATCTAGCCTAAAGCTGAGGTAACTGGCGTCCGTAAAGCCCACAACAGGTGTTGAAGGAGACAACGAACACAGGGCATCTGCAATAAAAAACAAACAATATACACCTGTGTCTTTTAACAGGCTTTGTCTACGGCACGTTTAGCCTTGCTGTTCTTTTGTTTCTGACTGCTTTCAGCCATTGTTGTTGTTGCTATGACTTCCCTGCTCGACAGCCACAACCCAGCTCACTGTTGGCCCCGCACTACAAAAGGTTTACGCCCAAAAAAGGTCCCAAACTACATCGAAAAGCCAATATCAGGCAAACGGGGGGAATTTCACATGTTCAAACAGTGTCACGCACAGACCCAGACTGATAAGGTATAATATAGCCTATCCTATTTATTTACAGTTATTTTGATGTAAAAGATTTGCATATTGTGGCTTTACAATGGCTTTAATCTACAGTTCACATCAAAAGATAAATATGATTTTAAAGTTAGGCCTGGCAGCCTCGGATTAATGAATAAAAGCTATGTAACATAATGATTTGACCATTAAATGCTGCAATAATTTTGAGACCCATCAACATCACCTTGATATCTTCCTTTATGATACTCTGCCAAACTAAAATACAGACTCTCAGATTTTACTCTCTGAGCTCTGGTCCAGAATTAATTAAATGGTTGACAATATCCATGGCCAAACTGTCCATTTGGCAATTCTGGTAAAGTGGGCACTTATGGGCCACTCTGGGCTATCACTTGCAGGGAATTTTTATTTTCTTTTATTTATGCTTTAATAAGATCAAAAATGAATTTTTGTGAGTGAGATCTGGGTAAGAGGGCAACACATATGAAGTTTCACACAAACAATGCATTATCATATTACAAAAACAATCTCATAACCCTAAAAATACAGAGGGAGAGAGAAAGAGAGAGAAAGAGAGAGAGAAAGAGAGAGAGACAGAGAGAGAGAGGGAGAGGGAGCGAGAGCAGTGCCACAGCCTGGAAGACAACAAGTTATGCAAAACAATAAGTCCCAGAGGATTCATCTTATACAGCCCTAACTAAGGCTTTGAACTCAGTGAGAGAAATTAATTTCTGAAGTTTAAAGTTTTCCTGCAGGCGATTCTACACAGGCGGTGAACTTAAGGCTCAGCCAGCAGAATTGTGGGTTAGGACCATGGACTTCACTGACCTCCACATAACTGTGTTTTAAATAAGTGGGGAGCTGTCCTAATAAAACTGTCCTAGTTTTATTCATGAATTGTCAGCCGTTGATTAACAATTTATTCAAATGTATTTCCCTATCTTTAAAATGTAGCAAGTTGAAATAGTTTTAAATGCTATATACCGATAAAAACAAAACCACTTCAACGATTAAGATGAACTCAATATCAACCACATTACAAACATATTAGATCATTGTTCCAATATGTAAAGTTTTCACTGTATGTGCTTTTATGGGGTTATGTTTTTCTCTGTTGCAGACACCTAACCAGATTTGTTTATATCTGTGTGTCACGGAAAGCACATCTGAACACGCATTTTTTTTTCACATCTGCATTCATTTGTGAAGAATTCATGTAAAACTGCCTCCTTTTAACATGCAAACACTGGCAGATATTCGTCTCTGCTTTATTGCCTACAGGACTACCACATAGGGGAAATGCATATTACATATGCAGAGAGCTTTTCTGACGCACAGATACCCACAACCCCGCTCTGCCCTACGCAAGCCCATTTAGACAGGCAAAACGCAGAGCTGTAAATCCTCCATAACCCTAACCGTAGCTCTCCATTTTGAGGTTGCCAGTCTGGTGTTCCCTGTTGAGGCCACCTCGTTAAGCTGAATGAGAAACACTTCAGCACTTGAAGTGGAGAGATGCTGCTAGGGAGAGGCCATGTGCTTCCCCACATTTCAGTTGCTTGTTAGGTTTCTGTTGAATTCTCTGTCTGTCTTCTGCGGTTCTTTAGTAGTCTGCTGTGCCATTTTGAACATCATCAGCCTTTCAGACTCCATTTTACACTTTTTGGTTCGTTGCCGTTGGGGGAGAAGGCCTAAGAGCGCCTAAACACATACACACACACACACACACACACACACACACACACACACACACACACACACACACACAGACTATGTACGATGTATACTGTCGATGATTTTAAAAAAAAGAGTAAGAAGACTTTATAAAGTCAAATGAGATCAATATCGAATTTGAGAGGTCAAGCAAACTGTGAACTTGATACTGATATTTACATTTGTTTTCCCTAGAAATAAACTGCAGCCACACATGAGATGCCAGGTCCAGGTTGACAGGGCAAGCGAGGCTCCAGGCACTGCTGACACAGAAACACAGTTTAATACTTGCTTTTGCTCCAACACCAACATATTTCCCCCACTGCCTTTCTAATTCAATGTATGACCTCTCACCGGAGAGTTTTAAAAGTCTTCAGGCAAAGATCCAGCAGCTTTAGGTCTGGCCAATGACAGATGAGCAGAGGAGGCAGAAGCAAGACAGCTTGCCCAGGGCAAACACAGAGCTTTGGTCAGCCTGCAGGGGTTAAGTTCTGCTGCAGTGAGGGGAAGGCACACGCTACTGTAACATTCATTTCGGTCTACATCATGGCCCTGTCTGTTCAAACCGACCACACATCCACAACATACATTATGTGGAATGAAACAGCGGGGATCAGCGTGGTACTGGCTTGTCTAATTCTCTGCCAAAACACCGACCCTATCCGACAACTGTTTAGTCATCTTTGTGATATTCCACGGGAAGCTTGGTCTCGGGCACATAACTCAATACGCAGGGAGTAGTCGCCTGTTCAGTTCACGAAACAGTAAGTTTGCGTCTCAGTATGTAGCTGGCTCTTCACTTGGATGGAAACAAGTTTCAGCTGCTCCGGCTGATCAGTAGAGATCACAGTCCACAGATTCACCACAATGATTCATGACACCAAAGGCAGACAACATGAGAGCAACATGAAGACAAGCCATGTTACCCTCTGGTGTTACTAATTGCTACCATAGAGGGTTTTTTTCCATTAGGGCTTTATGGTTGTTGGAATGAGGCAAGCTCATTTTGTAATTGGATATGCAAGCAAGCAAGTGAATAATAGATCTTAAGGAGTAAAAGGGCTGTTTTGCATATGAGGGGAAGCTGCTATTTTGCATATTGTAAGTAATACACTTGAGTATGCTGGTCATTTCTTAAACTGATGAATGTGTTTTTATGTTTGTATGATGTATAGTATGCATGAGCACACCCGGTTTTGTGATTAAAAGGAGCAGTTTTAACCAGAAACATTTTGCTTTAATCACTTTTAATGGGATTGCCTTATATTTCTTCTCAACAGTTCATGGACCATCTTCTGTATCTTTCTATGGCATGTTCCCGACACACAATATCCATTTGTGTTGACGTACTTACACAAGACACTGATGAGAATGTACTTGTGCTCTCAGGGCCTTTTTATAATTAAAACCTTAACCATTCAAAGCTCATTACATAGACTATTGTGGCTGTACTTCCATTGTCCATTCTCTCAAATAAAAATATCCAGCAAGTCTTACACATTTCATTCGATAATAATTATGTTGGCCATTACAAGTATTATTTATTAATGTACGTATCACCAGCAGATTTACCATTTCCTCGGTTTCACATTGAGTCATGCATAGATCTTCGCTAAGCATCCTCTGTGCTATTGTAGTCCCATGCTGGAGGGAGCCTGCCCTCCAGTTATGCTGCTATCAGACGGATGATAAAATGTTAACAAAGAAGACATTAGAAAGCAAACGGGAGACAGCTGGTGCAATCTTAGTAGAGCAGAGCAGCGGTGGAGATGTCAGACAGTCATTCTGAGTCCCTGCCAAAAGCCACAATATGGTCACTAAAATTGCACTGCATGGGCAATTTGCTATTCTGTATAAGAAAAAAAGCCCCTTGAAGGAGAGACACAGCTGAGCATTTGAAGAGTTCTTTTCAGAGCCCTATATGTTTGTTTTGGAAATATATTACTGCCTGAAGTTTATATCATTACCTGAAATCATAACGATATCATAACCTGGTAGAACTTAACCTTTTAAGACGTTGCCCTTTTAAAAAGTAACATTTTGTTTTATTCTTGAGCCGTCAAGTATTTTGTGTAGGTGTCACTTTTACGTAATGGTGGGAATCTCATTTTGCAACAAACAAAACGCTTATTTGCTTTTATTTTTATAACACTGATTACATTGTGTTCTTGTGCAATACACTTGTAATCACCTTGTCTTCACCTCTGATCTCAAGTAAGTGCTCCAACATCCGACTTAAAATGAAACAGTTGTGCATCTTAAAGAAAAGAAACTAAACACTATACACAGAATCTAACTTGAATACAAATTATTATCGCCACTGGTGTACAGTTCTTTGCCTAAGGAATTCAGAATAATTGATCAACCACTGGGAAATTTGTTATGCTGAGGTGAATGGTAGAAATGTGTAATTTCTATGCATTTTTGTTAAACTTCTTTCAGCCAAAAGGTGTGTCCGTGTGTGTGTATGTATGTGTGTGTGCGTAGAAGTGTGTGCATGCATGTTGTTAGTGTAGTAATAGTATTAGTGGGGGCAGGAACAGATCTGTAGTATCGTCGTTCCATCATATGTTTCTGTCATTCATCACATGGAGTGACCTCTGGCCGGTGCCCTTAGCCACATCCATAGATGATGGATGCCTTATTAGAGTCCTTTATTAGTGTACTTTAGCCGGGAGATAAACTTTGTAATTAATGTCTCAGTTTGAGTATATCTCATTTATTTCAATCGGATAAAGGTGACTCTTCCAGCCGACCGGAGAACAATGGCCATCGGAGGAGACAGCAGCTTGGCAGCAGAGCGGAGCCTAGGAATGCTGAATAACAATCCCGTCATCCATCATGGTATGTGGGGAGTCGGCAGGCTGTGTTCGTCCTGAGGAGAAGCTCCAAGGAGCAGTTCACAACCGGGAGGGATGGGAAGACTAAAAATGGCCACTGACAAAACCACCAGAAAGAAGGAGACTGTCCCAAGATTTCCTCCTCTCTGCTTCTTATACAGTATATTCCTCCAAAGAGAATAAAACGGTGAGGCCGTACTTCTTTACGTTCCTCGCCGATGTGGAGTCCAATTAGAATTCAAAGCTTTACCAGCCAGCGGTGCCAATATGTACTTCTGGCATGCTGCTGTAATCTACAGTTCAATATTACCCATGCATCATTAAAATCAGAGCTGATGAATGACATAATGATGAGAGCAGCCCTAGCTCTGCTCAGCTACGGTCTGTGATGATGGCAGTAGTAATTTTCCTGTTAGGCTGGCCCCTCCTGTTTACTTAACCTTTCCGCAGTCCTCATTAACTCACCAACACCAGCAACTATGTTGGGTTGCCAAGGGCAAACACAATGGGCAGATGGAGCCGAGCTGAGACCATCACTTAGCTGGGCTGAGGTCACTCTGCTACCCTGCTGGTCACAACTCTTTACTCTGGATCTTAACATGTCATTACATTATCCCTGCTGCTAGCCATGCAACCTGCAATAACCAGGCTTTCATTCTCATTTAAGGCTAGAGAGGCGGTGACCAGCAGGGAGCTGGGAAAAAATCTTGCACTATTTCCTTTTGCCCTAAAAAAGCTATACACTAGACTCTTTTTCTGGAACTACCCTTCATTTTAGCTCCATGAGAGAGAGGACAAAATGCAAACCCAGCACTGGGGGTAATGGGATATGCAGTCATTCATTCTGCTGCTGGTTCATGCTCTCTGGCCAAATGACATCTTGGAACACAGCCACGCTGATACAGTAGCACCTCGTGAAATCACAGCTATTATTAATCCAGAGAAGGACAGCAGTCTGATTATATACAGCCATAAAAGAAATACACAAAACACTTGCACACAACATAGAGAGTTAGCCGTACCCATCTGTAAGGAATGGCTTAATGCAGCACAGAAAATATGTGCAATGAAATTTCAGAGACATTCAAGGGGGTGGTAGAAACATTTCAAATGTGTGTTCTTTGCTTGGACACAAACATCTTAACAATGAGTTATGGATCAGCTGGAGCGGCATAATACACATGCCAGGCGAGTCTATGGCAGTACTACTGGGAGTCTGGAGTCACATGGAAAAGGCTACTATGAAGGCTGTCTGAAGACGCTGCAAATCTGTTAATCATCTGTTCATGTTTTAAAACACTGCCTGCCTTCCTCTCAGATCGGATATAAGTGGTTCAGTCGAAATCAAACAGTAAAATAGAAGAAAAACAGATTCAGTCAACAATAGACTGCCTACTTTAAGTTTGCCAATGAAAATTCCTGCAAAAATATATATCTAAAATGAATATATCAGTGTCAATATTTTAAATGATGAAAATAAGATGAAGATTGGAAAAAGTACAGTCAAACAGCAATAACTAGACTAAAATACTTCACCATTTTTGTAGATTTAGTGCAAAATCCTAAGACCAAAACAAAGTCTAACACTGCTGGCAAAAGTGGCTGCTTCAGCGTTGGCCTCCCAGTCGGCCAGTTAAAGCAGATGGCCAGTAATGTCAGCAGTAGCAGGAACTTCCTCTCCCAAGCCCAACTTAGTCTCTCACAGGTCCCACTGGTTATTTGAAATGCTTACGAAAGGTCACGTCTGCCATGTTAGAGTCAACAAGAGGCCCGTTATACTGACGTGTTTTGTCTCTGTAACACACTCAGCGGGATGCCTGTACTCTGTTTTGTTTAAGTGGGCCTGTCTCCAATCAGTTAAATCAACAGCAGCCATTTGGAAGGGGAGCCGGAGTGACAGGTGAACCGTGGCACTGTCTGCTCCCAGTCCCCATGTTATCAGCTCCCCAGTTTGTGAATGGCAGGACTTCAGCCACTCTCCTATCGATAGTGACACATCCCACAGGGACACACAGGAAATCCATTAGCCCAATGCTGCTGTTTGACATGCTCCAAGTGAACTGCACTCATCCTGACACGCTGCCATCTGAGGCTGTCCCGCGGTTGCGCCGGGAATTACCAAGTGTAGCGTCAGTGTGAAGCACCCACCAAATTGGGAAAAAGTATTAAAACCGTATCAGTCCTCTGTGTTTCACGAAGATAACTACAACAGCAGGGGTGATCAGTAGACTGTTTAATATTCGTGACTCAAGATATCCAGTACTTTTGCTCTGTGTAATTGAAACTGAAGTACTGTTGAGATACTGCAAGGACATGGAGTAAGTTCAGGGAAGTGACATTTTATAGCAAGAAAGCTGTTGATGAGTGCTTACTTACACTTACAGTACCAACGTTTTCATACTGGAATGTCAACAACAGCCCCCGCTAAAGAGGCTGCCAGTTTGTCTGGGGTAAAGGCTGCTGACTTTCATGCCATCTGGTGACCTCTTCAATGAGACGAAAGGACATTTCTCCAGTGCAGCCATGCAAGATAGAAACTCACATCATTTGTGATATCTCTGCGGGTGTCCTTCAGTCCCATTTAGGTCACTCCTTCGACCGTGTTAAACAAATAATATTACACACAGATTGCAATTCAATTGCTATTTCTCCGCTTGGTAAATTACAGTGTGGCCTGGAGAAATTGAAAAAGCTGGCAAGGTCTCAGGTACCTGACAGTGACTGTGACTATGATGAAGCATCTTCCTGTAACCACTGTTTACTTTGCCAAATATCAGAGATCTCCACAGTCTCCACCCCCTGCTCCAGGCCCGCCAGCTTTATAAACAGAGAGGAACTGGTGCCAATATTCTATAAGTAGCACCAACAGACCAGTGATGAGTACAGCCTGTAGGACCGTGCCTCTCCAAATCTCTTGCTGAGAGGTCAATTCATCTTCATGTTCTGTTCTGCTCCTCTCTTGATTTGAGAACCAAATATTATGTGGCTTGGAGCGCTGGTGGACCGGGAACCGAACCTGTTTAGAGAAAAGTTTCTGAAACCCCACAATTGGTGGCAACTGAGCTTGTACCAACTAAACCAACCACGTGTTCCAAAACATATAAATGAGCCACTATGATAATCTTCATGGGGTAAAAAAACCCACTTAATGTTATGCAAATATAATACTGATATTAATTGAGTTTCAATCTAGATTTTCAATCAGAATTGCAGCAGGATATAGCAGGAGACTATTTTCCGTCTATCTTGAAAATAGCCGGCTTATTTGGTTTGTACATCTAGGGAGTAAATACACAAAACACATAGCCTGAGTGCCTGAATAGGGTATGCGTATGAAACAAATAAACAAACAAACACACACGCGCACACACACACACACACACACACACACACACAAACAGATTTTTAAAAAATCAGCTGAACTCAGGGGGGAGAGATAGGTTATGACAGGAGTAAAGTGGTTATCTGAGATAAGAAATGTCTATCCTTCACCTGAAATCATATTTTTCACTCCACATTTTATCTGTCGGAAACACCTGTTGCAATAACAAGTCAAATGGATACAGACACATGAGGAGTATTCACTTGCCAATATCCTTTTTAAACCCGGGCAGGAAAATGAAGCCACACTGTATATAGCATCCCATTTAAAATCGTTCTTTGATGTGCAAATGTGTGTAAAGTCACGTGGTGAATGCAAACAGGTTTCATAGTAAACAACAAAGTCCGTCTCTCTGTAAACACTTGTGTTGAAATAGCACCTCCTTTGGAACCAGAATTACCATCGTCAATAATTTACTCTAATTCCGCAATCACACTCGCACTCTAAAGTGAGTCGAGGCTGCATGAAAAACATTTAGCCCACAAAGCAAGGACAGTAAAAATCTGTAGGTCGCTCAAGTGAATCTACAATAATGTCCTCTTCAGTGTCGATCGATCACGTCAAACCACTCTCTTGGCTTGGGGACATTTTGTGTTTTGACAAGCCTCACTAGACTGAGCACCCTGTGTTTAAGGGCTAAAAGCCTATGTTTATGTGGCTGTTGGCAGACTAGACCCTGAACTACATGTGGCGTGGAAACCTGATCCATTTATCTTTTGAGTTGTGAAGATGCATCTGACCTTGCTGCCCTGAGGAAATGTTGATAGATTGTGAGTAGCACAAAGATGAGGTTTCTACCTGAGAATCACGGTTGATAGCATTAACTTCCCTGTGCAGCTTTTGTGTTACAGATCAGCAACACACAGAATGTGGTTTGGGATGCTATGGTACACTATGTGGTGGCTTGAAATTGGATATTTCTTGGTTGTGTTTCCTGCCAATATAATTTAACGTTTTGAGAGTGTTCTCAAATTAACTGTATAAGGTTTTGAATCACACTAAAAAAAACACACTGTGTGGTGCTGCTGGACCCCTACTGTGCTGGTTTCATGACAAAATAATTTGTGCTCACATTATCTTGCCGAGCTTTATTAAATAGGATTTATAAAAGGTCTGCACGATACAGTTCAGCTCTGTTATGATCTATCTAAGAATGATTTTGGGCTTCAAAAATGTATCTCTATATTGCAACATCAGTGCATGGCAGGCAGCAGCTGCTGTAACTGACAAAAGAAAGGAAACATAGCAAATGTGGTCAGAGATAACAAGAGAGATGAAGAAACCGGGTGAAATTTTAGTACATTCAGTATTCAGTATTTTCAGAAGTTCTTTAGGGAGATTGTCTCTAATGTGCTGCTGAGGCTATTTTATCAGGGGTTGACTGTAAGTGTTTTTAATGTGGTATTGATAAGTGAAGTCATTAGTCGTGATTAAAATCTCCAGCAATCATCCCAGTGTTGTCTGACTGTTTGGACTGTAGATGAGCTCAGTGGCTGAGGAGGGAGCAGGGAACCGGCATTAGCTCCATGCAGAGCAGCGCTCTGATTTACTGTTCCCATGGCTGGTGATTGAGGAGAGCATTACGTCACAGCTGATAGATCAGAGAGTCCTACAGCAGAGTGGAGTTCCATCAACTGCTGCTGACAGTAGCGTTAGTGCTGACAACTAACGAAAATGGGTTTGTGGAAAAAAACACGGAGATATGCACTAACACAAACTCCAGAGAGAGCTTGCACGCGCACACACACACACACACACACTAGCACGCAGTACCGTGCGGGCGCATAATTCTTGCACGCACACGCACAGATTCAATTAAATACACATAGCCATTATAGTAGTAAAACTCAAAGTAGGTCCGCACATTCTTGCTCCATCAAAATGTTTACTGACAATAAAAAATCTGGTAGAGCAAGAACATTGTGAATACCTTTTTTCAGTTTAATCCTTGTCCAACACCAGTGAAAGAGGTGGATGTGTGTCACTTTAATTTAATCAGCGCCAACAGCGCAATCTCACTTTTTAATTGACGCGACTCATGCTCTGCTGCTCCTGCAACACTGTTGCTCCGTACCCACCTTTATTTTAAGACACAAAGGGCAGAATAGTCTGATAGCCAGTCAGAGACATGAGTGTAAAATATCACTATTTTCTTATACTTGAGAGAGACTAGGCTTCAGCGGCTTCTGAAGTGCTAATTTAAGATAGATGCATGATGTCGTACTTCTACAGCGGCTGTCACTGTACAGTCCACAGTGATTAATCAAGAGAAGTTTGAAATTTGGAATGAAAATTATAGTTTCACTTGACACATTCCTTTAGTGCTGCCTCCCTGTCGCATAATTACTTATGTTTATTCTGTATGCGCTGTATATTACTGATATATTTTGTTCTCTCTTATTGTCCTGATTGTGCTTTTCCATTTGTTTTGGTGTTGTTTAATTTTAGAGATTACATTCAATCATTACTTTCCATATTTACTGGAAATTATTGTTTGATTGAAGACTAGCACACACTTAAAAGCCCCCAGTTTGATTTTTGAATGGAAACTGTCAAAAATAACTACTAAATTACTTTGTAATTTGATGAATCAGTCACCCCATTAACATAGCTAATATGCTATAGGGTTTCGCAAGCATTTGTCTAATACGTTGATTATGATCTTAAAAGTAAAATTTTCACAGCGTATAGGTGTAACTTAAACTAAATTGGTATGTAATGAAAAATGATTTGGCTTAATTATGTAAAATTCAAAATGTATGCAATCATTATAATGCAAGGGGCTTCCTGCTGCTCCCGTTAGGCGGTAAAACAGTTTAGTTATACATTGTAATAATTTTCTCAACTGACATAGTTCTATATGTGAAATAATTTTAGCATATACATGTGTACCAATATGTCACCCTTTTTTCAATTTAGATTTGTTTCTTTCAAAACTTGCATGCATTTATTTTCCTTTTAGCTATTATGTGTAACAATTAATGCATCTGTGTGTTGCATGCATTTGTGTTCTTGGTTCTTGGTTCTTGGTTTCTTGGTTCAGAAGATTCCCTAGTGTTTCCTCTTCCCCGTGTTCCCAGTGCTCCCCTGTCTGTCTCTCTCTGTCTATGTTTTGTTTGTGTGTGTATTGGTGTGGTCTCCCTTCCTCGTTCTCCTGGCTCCTGGCTCTGCTCATCCTGCACACCTGTCTGCAATCGGCTCATCACCTCTCCCAGTCTGCTCACCTGCCTCTCATCAGCTCATCTGTCTGCAGTATGTCTACCCCGGCTTTTCAACCATTCGTTGCCAGATTGTTGTTTCAACCTCAATGGTAGATACGCTTCCAGGCCAATTTAGTTTGAACTCCTAGTGATTTTGTCTCTTCGTGTTTCATGTTACTAACCAGCCTCTCTTGTGTCCCAGGATCATCACCCACCTGCCTGTCTTCCTGCTTGTCTCCCTGCCTGCCTGCTAGCAACCTCCTAGCCTCCAAGCTACCCCTGCCTGCCACGCTTCCCCTCTTCCCACGCTCACGCAAAGCCCCGCTCCTCCCTACCATCACTCACCCCTGCTGCCACCGGATTCCCATTCCCTGCCATCAGCCCCTCATCCAGATCCTCCTTTACAATAAAACCTTTTTTCTTGTCAACACCACTCTGTCCATGTCCTGAGTTTGGGTCCCTCCTGTGTTTGTAACAGGTTCTTGTTTCATCTTGGTGCATTAAAATACTGCAGCTCACCCATAGTTTGCCATAGATGGGGTGCAGACACCAAGATGGACTTTGAAAACAGCTCCCCAAAAGATTGGCATGGACAGGGAAAGGTTTGCAAAGGGTTTTTCAATTCATGTTTTATTGAAAATCTACCTGGACGTCTGAGACTTTAATTTTACAGCAGATAGAGGCTGCAGTTGCATAACGACTCGCTGCACTGAATAAATGCATGATTTGGCTACAGTCATTAACAAGGAATGACAGAGTGTCGAACCTTGACTAAACTCTGGGACAGCTACTCAATATCCATAGAACTGAAAGGCATTTCCATTAAACTGGTGATGGATAACTAACATATTGGTTGTAGAGCAGATTGTCATTGAGGAAATCATACAGTTGGCCTTTATGCAGAGGTTTTTCTTGAAATTCTAATTGATATTATTTATATTGAGGTATTCAACCATGAACTAAAACAAGCACGTTTTCCTATAATTCACACTGTGATGTGCATTTTTCCTGGAACATTACAACTTCATTCTACCCAGCAACAACACCATAGACTTGTGCTATAGGCCCTGCATACCAATTGCTTATCAACACAAATGCTAATGTGACCTTTAATATTAGAAACAAAATTATGAAAGAGATTCGAATTCAATAGCTGGCAGACATGAAACATATTCTCTCACTTGATGGGGACCTACAGCGTTCACTCTGTGAGTACTGTAGGTTAATTGAACTTAGCCTGGTTGAGAAATACAAATGTGCCACTGATTTAACAATGGAAGACAAACATGGTTGAGTTTTGATACCGGCTGGTGCTCAAACATGTCAGTGCATCAGAAAAAAGTGGAATGCACATATAGAGTAAACTGAACTGGTTTGATTTTATGATATTATTCCCAAGGATTAATTCAATTGAAGAGTGGCACATTTATCTTAACCATACAGCCAGGCGTAGGTTTTACCTGAACTTAAAACAACATAACTGTTACACATTACAGTCGTGTAATCGTGAATTTTAAAAAAGAAAAAAAAAATATTTAACAGTTATTTGATAAATGAAGTCTGGATTAGTACTGATACATTTTAGCTAATGAACTGTCATCCGCATTTTGAAATTCTTTTCACCACAGATGAAACAACAGCACACAATGGCAACAAATAATCTCTTGTTTTAAATTGCTTATTTTTTAGTTACTTACTAACCCAGCACACACACACACACACACACACACACACACTCAGAATGCAATTGAGACATTTTTTGGGAGAATTGGTCACATTTCTAATTAGCTGCACAGCTGCAGTGCAACAGCGATAAAGAGTCCCTTCAATTTGCTTTAATCAGATGCTAGAACACAAAGGCTCCGATAAGGATTATTCCTAAGACATTTAGATGATGACAGACTGCAAGTAATGTGTATTTGCACTATGGCATGCGCTTATTACCACTACATAGTAATCTATGGACTTCCTAAGGAGCTTAGAGTGGTGTGTCATTTAAACATATGGCACTGTAGAAAAACTCTGGGGAGAGCCACTCCACCTCTTTTTAAATAACAAGCATCCTGAACCCACAGCTAAGAGTTACGTAAAGAAGATAATCCTTCTAATTTAGCATATTTGCACATAAAGCATGATTTCACCATAGCTAGCTTCACAAGTTACACTGCGCTGCCTCTTGTTTTGCCCTGAGCAAAACTCTTCTACGTCCCATCCAGGCTGGGAGTGATGAGCCCTGCTATCCAGATTGAGGTGAGAGTAGGGTTGGTCTCCTGCCTCCAGCGCCATCTGCTCTAAAGGGCCACTTTTAGACATGCTGAATAGACAATACTCTACTCGCCACACAGACTGTGATTATCAGAGCCATGACATCATCAATACAGACAGGGCAGAGGGAGAATTAACTGCTTTAGAGAGGATTGACCCAACTGTATGCCACATTTGTATAATATCAGTGTGTGTGCTATCGTTGGATAACCTGATCTATACGTGAAAGGAATAAAGTCGACTTAACGATTCCTTGTACGACTGATTAATAAAGATCATTGGATTTTTCCCCACACCATTGCTTATCCCTAGTAATCTGCATTCAAAGCGGTACATTTTCGGAAAAAATACCTCACATCAACACAAGATAAGAACAACCGGAGCCTAAAAGGAGGGAGAAAAAAATGAAACTGTAATGCTTTTGAGAGAGCTCGGAGCTAGCAGCCCGACCTTTGAACCCGAGAACTAGAGAAACACAGCCTCAGAGTGAGGGTGCTGACCAGAGGGAGAGGCAGGGCTGAGGTAAGTGGGATCCGGAGTGGGAGTTTCCGTGTCAGTGGGCTCATCTTACAGCCTCCCTGATGGGCCACGGTGACGTCCCCCAGGGTCCAGATGGGATTCAGTGGTCAGCTCGGTGACAGCTGGTGAAGGGTGGTCAGGCCTCATGCATAATGGAGGCTCAGTCAGCAGACTTCACCGCAACCCGACTGCTGCACTGATGTGGAAGTCGCTCTGTTTGTATCTCGGTATCGATACTGCAAGGTTGCCGGAATATTAGCCGCAGTGTAATGCCTGCACCCTTCTGTTAACACTTTAATTTGCTGTTATCGTGTGTATTAGAAGCCGACTGAGCATCTCAGATTGTCTTAACTTCACATTAATCGATAATTTTTCATATCGTTTCGTGATTACTAAAGTGTCAATATGTATATTAGGATAAATATTTGACTTGATTTTAAAGGAATGGCCTCAAACAAGTGAATTGAAATGTAAATGAAAAAACTAGTTTGGTGTGCATGAGAGGTGCAGTTTCCCCTTAAGGGCTTTGCATTTCCAGGGACTGAGTGCTTGGTTGTCAATGTGTTGAGAAATCAACGCTACTAGCTATTCTGTTGTGAATGGACATACTGCAGTACATCACCTCAATCAGTCATCCCAGCCCTCATAGGCAGCCACCACGACTAGAGAACCGACCCCCATCCCCGACACAGGAGCGGGAAAGTGCTTACCTAGGAGAAAAAGACAGAGAGGACATTAAATCAGTGAGCATAATATTCTAGTGAGCAGCGGACTCGCTTTCACAGATTAGCCAATCTCTCCTCTGCACAGTATACTGCCACAGAGTTTTAACCCTCTCTAGCTTCAATTGAAATGGAGAGAGGGGAGATTATCCCATACATTCTGGTGCTCAGCATTTTCTAATGTGGCTAAATACAGGCAATAAGGCCGGTCGATGCGTATGAGAGTTTTTGGAGGAACAATTGGAGTTTATCAAGAACACTGTGAAAAAAATGGAATGAATTTGTTCCCAACCACACTTTCGGTTGAGGGAAAACTTCATAACAAATAAGCTGGCAACGATTCTAATCTTTGCATTTTCAATTTTGTGAATATTCACAGAACAGAATAAACTAGATTGTGTGTGTCAGCCTGACCACTACAAATCTAAGGAGAGGAATAACAAGCAGAAACCATCAGATTGAGGGGATTCTGCACTCTAGCCTGGGAGAGATTCAGCCCTGCATTCAGACCACAGCCGCGTGTGAAGTGTTTTGCACTCAGCTCGATCAAAAGAGAAGGATGTCTTCCAACGCCGGATGTTACATCATACAGCTTGATTCTTCACACTCTCCTATCCATTTCTCTGGCTACTTGTACCTATTTAAGTCCGGGGAGCTCACAACCCTCCACCATGAAAAGCAAGGGACACAAACAAGGCTAATGAACAATAGGAGGGAGGATGCTGCATGACTACTAAGTGAAAATAAATAGAGATTCATGTTGTGTGTCGAAGACGTTAGACAAATGGCATCAAAGTGAATACAGTACCTCCTCTTGACATATACAGAGAAAATAGTGCAAGAAAGCAGAAGTGGTGATTATGCTTAACAGACAACAATGGATGTGAAAACAGGATTTAGCCATCTGATGCCATAAATTATTCAAGCCATTGACACAGGGTTACTAGAGTGGAAAAAATACAGAATTAACAGGTGAAGAGAGGAGCGATCAACATGGAAAAACTATAGAAAGATGGAGGGAATTTAGCATAATCTTAATAAGCAGAGCAGGGCAGAGATTTACCAGACAACACACATTCGAGGCGTGTGAGTAAAAACATTGCTGTGAGCTATAGAAGGGTCAAGAAGAATAACCTCGTACCCAGTCTGCTGACCCAGGTTCATCATTAAAAGGCCTTCATCTTTCCTACCATTAGAATACAGACCCTAAGTATTTTTCCAGGCAGGTTTTATTCATTTTTTATTTTTTTATCAGCTGGCCTGCGGCAGCCAAGAAAGCAGGACAAGGATCTAGTCGAGCAGACAGCCTAGCCCACACAAAGCCTGGAAGACACAAGGGCAAAAACACACCGTCTAGACCGGGCTACTACTGATAATCAGTCAAAATGCATCAATGGTCAATGTTTAGCAGCAGTTCAAGGTTGTCTACTGCAGTGGGTCTCCCTCAGTGGGAGCTGGCAACTGCCCATTCAGTAGAATTAGCATTGGCATTCTGTGAGCTCTGCAAAGACCCAGCCAATCTTCAGAGCTGGAGCTAGTTATATTTCTCCACGTTTTGTATCATTTTAAATTTCTTCCGAAGCGATTTGTGCTAAAGAGCCTTGCTGTACATCTAGTAATAAATTAACTATCAATTTACTTCTAATGCTGCTACTTGAGGAAAAAAGCTTAGCAGTGTATTTTTACTGTTGTCAACACTTCACAGAGCAACGCCTGTCACTGAGTTGGTGGCCTTGATGAAACAACAACACACAAAAAAAAAGGACAGGCTCTAATTTTCCAACACTGAGCAGTGTTAAGCAGAGTGGTAGGATTGTTTTCAGCTTCATAAAGAGCTCTGAGTAATGACTCTCTACAGGGAGCTGAGCTGCCTACTGAGGTCAGACCTTTTACAAAGTTATGGAAGTTAAAGAGCACCGCAGATTTACAGAAGGGATCTGCAGACTCCAACTGCTGCCTGCTGCTATGCACCGGGAGATAATAACTACCATTATACTAATGACAACTAATTTGCTTTTATGATATACCACTTACAATGTTCCCACTATAGTCACATACAGTAGTTGTTTGTCATCAAGGACTCTCCCAGTCTTAAGAAATGTATAGCTGGATTTTAATGAATTTTGTCTATCAATACCACAATTGGTTTGATAAACAAATCCATAAAATGGCTCTTACCACATTGTTGGTTGCCACATTATTGTTCTCCTGAAAATTAATGGAATTGTGCATATTTTCCTATTGTATCACGTATTGTATCACTAAAGCCCAATGTCTTGTGAAAATTGCTGTAGTTTCTTCTGCAATTAGTATATGCAAAAAACTGAAGGACTATTCAATTAGAAAGCCAAGATAGTCCGCTAAGACCTTAGACTAGCAATGAATCAGCTGATCACTAATTAACTAAAAGCCTAAAAGAATTAAATTACGATCATAGGGGACACCTCCAGCCGTTTTATACAGTAGGCCTATATATGAACATTAAGGCAGGTCTAGATAGATAGGGGCTGTGGTGAGGAGCCAAACTCACTTCAAGTAAAGAATGTTTGTTTGGATTTTTCCTCAGGCAATGTTATGCAAAACATGCCTCTGAACCCTATCGATACTGCCCTCTGTTTTGAACAGAGGACTTTATACTTGCCCAGGGTTGTCAATCTACAGCATACACTTACAACTGCACCTGTGTCAAAAACAAAGGGATGGAGAGAGAACAACAACAAAATGCTGAATAATTTTTCCAACAGACAAGGGCAGGGAGGCTATACTAAGAGGCACAGGCAAGATGGCATTGTATTTGGGCATTGTGCAGCATTTCAAACCACTGAAGCAGCTTCATTATTTTAAGAAGGTTCCTTCCCAAGAGCTGCGGTTCCCTGTTGAGGACAGTAGTGTCAAGTCATCATCTGTGACAGCAGGCTACCACTGCTGAAGACAGCAAAACGTATCCTTGGTAAACACATGGGAATGACAGTATTGCTACTGCGTGGTTTTATTTTTTTTTTAAAACTGGATCTTTTAACAGTGAAGTTAGGCCACATCAATTATCAATTAAACTTAATGGTAGAGGAGAAATTGAATTAAAAAAGAGTCATGGCTGACCACAGGATACGAAGAGATATTGTGCTTGGCACCCGCATTCCATTCATTCATCATTGACGTAAAGGTAATAGGACTTCAGAGCTGTACTAATGACCGACGACAGCCTCTCTGTAAAATAGATGAAAGGTGTGCCATTATGGGGTGGACTCATGAGAGGAGAGGCCATGCGGCTAATGACTCATTAGAGACATCTATAGCCAGACAGGCTGGGAGCCAAAAGGCCAGGAGTCCTTTTTAAAGACTCAATACCCCAGCTGACACTAATTGTAGCCGTCAGGATAGCATGGATTTTCATCGCAGATAATAACAGTCTGCTCCCTTGACACATCTTGGCCTGTTACCCACAACTGGCACTGCCCAGGTCTACTAGCACCGCTCAACATTATCGCCATCCCAAAGAGCGGGTGCGCTACAGCCTGCTAGTCTAACCGCCATAAACCTGCAAGTGCTCAACGCAGTAATCATGGTTTTAAATCTGATAAGCTGGCAAATGTGAACCATCCAGGAGCAAGATGCAGCGGTGAGGCCGGCCCAGAAGGACTAAAGAGAATACCGGAGAGAATAATTTTCAATATTCCTGTTGTATCACTCAGCTCCTGCAAGCACCTGCAGTGTTGAGCAGACACATCTCTCATTTGGACAGAGGCAAAGCGGGATGTTTTATGGTCTAGTCATACTCCCTGTCACTGTGCTAATGTGATTCAGTTCCAAAACAGTCAGAGGAAATGAGAAAAGCTACTCTTTCCCACCCTTGCAGCACTCAGACATGATACACATGGGGTTTTACACAGCTAGCAGGAAAAAAATATAAAAAAAAAACCTTTCATGATACATTGACATAAGGGGGGGAAAAGGCACTTACCACCAACTGCAGGAACAGCATGAGATTCTTGATGCTAGATTTGAATGTTACATTAGGAACTGTGGAGGAAATATTGGCGGCAGACTCATGCACTTCAAAGTCAAAGTGAACATGACTGACAGCAACTCTCCCCTGGGCTAAGTATGGAACAAGAGCCGGAGTATTTTATAGAATGAAAGATTGAAAATGGCCTAACAATGCTGGCAGTCAAAAGTAAAAAAAATAAAACAGTACTGAAAGATCCCAGTGTTTTCTTTTAAAGCCTACATAATCAGTTGTTTCTGATAAGCATACTGATTGAACCATAGTTACTGATAACAACAGGTGTAGTGTTTATAATTAGCCATCACATAAACAACTGCAGACTATCAATAACGTTTCAAAATGCAGGGACAATGGGTTAAAGTTAATATAATTTAAGATATTTCCAAACTTGCTTAAATGGGAAGACAGCACTTACCTGTGAGTGGTCCCATTCAGTACAACTCAGTACTGTGACTGTGCACAATTGAGTGACGCTACGGAAGTGCTGCCTTCCCTTTCTTTTTTTTCCTTTTTTTTAAAAAATGGTTTCCAACACAGAATTAAAAACACGCCACCTCAGCCAACCGGAGTCTCACCATCTCATTGAGGGGAAACAAATCCATAAGCACTGGCTTTAAAAGGCCACAGGACCAACAAACCTTTTAAAAGACCAAAAGAGGTGTAAGCTAAGAAACAAAGGTCAATCAAATATGGACTTCTTTAACGATTGTTTCGCTCTTTGACTAATTCCCGGAGGCAAAAGAAGGGAGGGGGAGTAAAGAAAGAGCCAGTTAGCTAGTCCACTCTCCACTGCTTTTCTATGCCTATTGAGAAAATGCTTTACGCCACCAAGGACCCACTGGGAATTTAACCAAGGTGAGATTTTCTCCCACCTCTAAGTCCTTTTCAACTAACCTTAAAATGCCTCTTAAAGGTAACGCTCACAATTTTCATAAATATTTCAAGATATGCCACGGTAATGATAGTGGGATCGAGGCTCGCCCTGCTTCATGTCTGCTATTACTAGGTTAATCTAAGCTCCCCATGAGAATTTCTAGATTTAATTTAGGCATTTGGGGATGATGCTTAGCGGCGACAAGGGCCATCCATCTTCTCTTAACAGTCCTAATCTTTATAGAGGCTCCAGACTTCAGGTAGTGCATGTGATGGATAGCACCCCTGGCTGAGGACAGTCCATTAGTAGGAAGAGAAAACCACAAAGCCAAAGCCCAGTTACACTGTCTTAAGTGCAATTCTGAGGCAGTGGCAGCTCTGTATACTACATTACTAAAGAAAAGAACAATGTTTTGGAACAAACGTCCGCCCCAGTTAGCCATCCCAGTACCCCGCATGGTTTCGGATTATTGAACTCCGAGCCTGCAGAGGGTTGCACCACAGCAGCCACAGTGCTCAGCAGCCATTAAAGCAAAGCAACTCTCCACTCAACAGTGTAAGTAGCCTACTGACAGCAATCACTGCCAAAAAGGGACTACACAGCATGCACTATAAACTTCATCTTGAAGTCCCAATCACAGGCATCTAAGACATGAACAACAGATTAGCCCGGCAACAGCAAAATAAAAATTTCTTTCTCCATTCTGATTGACAGAGCTCTTGATACAGAACATTGATTGACAGCGTGTGGCAGCTCCATCACGGTATTTGATATAGTTCGGAGTTGCGAGTGTGAAAGTGTTTTTTTTATGAACATTGGATTAAAATAGGCCAATATTTTGGGTTACGGAAGGATGAGTAAGTGGGGGGAAAAAATCATATTTTCTGTCTAGGGGACCTAACCTTGAAGATTTAAGATGTTATATCTGTTTTAAAACTCCTCAAGCATTAAATCATGCTCGACTTTAAATATATCACAGATGCTGATTTGTGTATCAACAATCTCAGTGACCTTGCACTGTACGGCATTATCAGGATGATGTTATATAAACAGAAAATAAACAGAAAAACAAACTTTGGTGGTTAATCAGTTCAAGCGAAGATGATGTGCTTTTACTCCCCCCATGATGTCCAATTAAGAGTTGTGTTTATCACTGGAGCTCCACAGTGGAGCTTTTTACAGGTACCCACTGCTGCTGCCACCACTTTTATCTGCACAGACAGCAGGACACAAGTTCAAAACAAAAACATGAAATATGTATAAAGTAAAACAAAAAAAAAGGAAAAGTCTCATTCGCATTTGCAAAGACTTGTTTGTTAAATCATTTTGAGCAAACACAACAACACTGTTTATCACACATTCATTTGGCATTATAGCAAGCTTCAGTGCGTTTCAACAGAGTAAATAAAGAGAAGATAAAATGCAGTAATCCATCACAAATCATCTCAGGCCTCCTGTCATCTCACACAGCATGCTAGCCTGCCTTGGCTTTAATTAAGTTATTCTGGAACTGCTGACAACGAAATAAAGAAATGGAGGGAAAATAGAGAAGAGTGTGAAGTGTGGGGAGTTTCTATGGAGACCTGAAGCATCTGGCTTGATCCCAATAATTTGTTCTCTGCTGTCTTCATCTCTTTCTCCCTCTCTCTCTCCCTTACTCTCTCTCTCTCACACACACACAAGCTTATATGCACATAAACTATCTTTCCCCACACATCCACTCAACAGCACTAAATTGATCACTTTCATTACTACCACCAGCACTGTCATTCTTCAAACATCACATCATTTCATCACATCTATGCACCCCATCTATTGCCCTCTGTTCTGTCCCCATTTGTATCAGTGGCAGATAATGGCTTGATGCTATAGTTTTCATGCTTTCTCTACTTTCGGTTCTCAGATTTTTTGGTCGCAATGCACAATATTACAGTTAAACAATTAAACATTATTGCAATTAAACTATATTGCAAGGCTGAAGGAAAGAGAAGAATATTGCAAGGATCTTCAAATTACGGCGTGCTTGAAAGTGTCACAAAAGGTCTTATATGATCATTTACCTCAACAAGATCATTGAAACATAATAGCCTGCTGCACCTGGCACAATATGCACTGACTCAGAAGACAAACATTTACTGTAAGCTAATTAAACGTAATGTTCATTTAATAACTGTGTTTGATTTTGTGACATTGATTTTGTTCATATTTGAGCAAAACTGCATGACATGCGCAGCCATCAATCCATGGTAAGCACCAGTGTTCCTCCCCACTGCTCCAAGTTGAATCTTGTTTGGTTTATCTATATTAAGCCATCAACTTGGCACCGTGCCACACACCGTGCCCAAGCAAAGCCTACATGGAGGCTACATTACCCAACAATGGCTACTCCTCCTTTCCTACTGTCAACAGTAAAGCAACAAAAGAAAACCACTCACTGAGAGCAATTCAGGCATATTAGCAGCATTAGGCAGGGGCATAACATTGATTGGACATTGGACATTAAGATTCAGGAGCCATCATACAAGTGGGCATTAGGTTACTAATGCCTCTAGAAAACCTTAAATGTGGCATTTATATGGCAAATAAGAGCTTAACATTTCCACACATAAAAATGAGTGGGCACTTTGGCAGATTAGATTTTTGAAACAAGATAAAGCAGAATGGAGGATTTCCTCATGGGAGGAGAAACCTTGGCTCTCAACTCTCTACCCATTGTCTTCTAGTCTTTTATTTCCCTCTACTTCAACAGAGGGATAATCTGCTTCAAATGACACCATATTGTTGATAGCAGAGAGGCTTATTGTCCTCCTTTCATGTCTCTGATAAAAGACGCAGAGAGCTTCTGTTCCAGCCGCCGGGATTGAGAGGAGAGTACCATTACACTTCCTCATCTCCATAAAGCCTCCATTCATCCATTTACCTCTCAGGACTCTGGGCTCCACCAGCCTCAAGGAAGAAGCAGTCGAGTGCAGAAAGCTGCTTCACTTTTCTCTGCTCAGTATAGTATGGCACCCAAGCAGGCTGATGTGCTGAGTAGTGACAGTCAGCAGATTCGCTTTGTTGTGCACTTTCATTAAGGCAACAAGGGACTGCTTTCGTTAAGTGCAACTCACTGGGATGAAAGAATGAGAGTTGGCGAAGGCAGGCAATGTTAGTTTTACTCCTTCACTTTGAAATCCCAGCTATAACCATCTGTCTAACTCACTCCAGCAATTCAAGCCAGCAGAACCAGGGACAGAACAGATTATTCATTTCAACTCATACAGTAGATGAAGCATTGTAGTTATAAGGCTTATCTTTGCAGCACCGATGCAGTAGCTAGACAGAGTTAAAGTTATCGCGAGTGAATATTAATATTACTTAATTATCCTTCAGGGGAGATATCAGTCTGCACATTGTTGATGGAAATACTAGACTTACTGGAGCATTTTGCTGAGTACTTCAACTGCTCTGCGTTAATGGGTGGGGAGCTCAGGGAGAGGAAAAAAGGAGCGCTTACAGTTGGAGCCCGTTCGCAGCTTAAAACAGATGATAGTGCCTGGTTTTTGTAGATAAAACCTGTCTGGAAAAGTCTAGAAAACTCTCCTGTTTGAAAAGGTTCAATACCTCACTCTCCTGCATCATGACATGGACAGATGGCTGAGCATTAGCAGGAGAGGCTAGACTCTGAAACCTGACAGTCAGTCAATTCACACATCCACTGACCCACCCACCCACCTAAACCAAACCACCCAGCCCCCACCTGCAACATACACACACACACAGAGTAATATGTGTTTACAAAATAGAGCCCTCGAGGAACATAATGGCCGGCGAAAGCTTTTGTGAGCTCTGAAGAGAAGGGTGACTGACCCTCACTTGGCCATCTTCATCAAAGCCTCTGGGAGAGCAAAATGTGCTATAGGCCAATACTGCAGCAGAAGAGGGCTAACCACTGTTCTTCCACACATATACACATATACTTTAGCACCTACACAAACACAAACACACACAGAGGCATGGAGACAAACATCCTCATTCACAAACTCACATGCCTGTTTGGCCTTCACACGCACGCACACATACACATTTTTTATATATTTTTTTTTTATCAGGAAACAATGATCACACATGTTCGCACTGTCAAAGTCTATTCTCGCACTATAAAGGTCATATTCACAGGTGCACGGATCGTCTAATTGCACATTTCATACAATCTTGAACCTCTGAATGGAAACTGCAAAGGCATTTCAAAAGATAAAAAAGCAATAAGAGCACACAATATTATGTTTCTCCCCAAACATATTTGGTGGAATCATTGGTATTCAAATTACCGAGTATATTTTCCAGCTGATATATTTTAAACAAGATAATCATCAGCAGAGGGAAGTGAGGTAGAAATTTCATTGAGCAAACAATGATTATTTTATTCATAATCCAGGGAAAGGAATAAGCAGAATATCAGATGAGATGATTCAGAATGAGGCAAAGCTTAAAGCCCCAGAGGAGTCTGTTTTCCTGAACACTGACTACTGTCCTGTATTGCCAAAAACAAAAACATAAAAACAAAGCTATGCCCCAAACGATCAATAGGAAAGAATGAAAACAGCAAAATATAAAGCTCATTTGAATGTGAAAGTTCAGACAAACGTTGCTCGAGTCCAGAGGAGTTTTTCATAAAATTTACCAGCAGGGTCATAAGGGACATAAAGGGCTGAGACAGTCATGGTAGAGTGTTTTCTAATTCATAAACACGCATCAGTTCACTGTTTCAATGTTTGTTTGTTGTGTGTTTTTTTGGTACCACCACTCATTTCATCATTTGTATATTGCCAAGATGATTCATGAATGCGCCCTGCAGGGCAAAACAAAATACCACGTTTCTCTGTAATCAGATGGAATATTCCTGAAAAAAACATTAAATATAGAAATAAAAAAAAATAAAATCTTAAAAATGTGGAAAAACAAATGTGGATAGCATCATCATTTCGTTAGTATCCAGTGAAAATTTTCCACTTCTCTTAAACCAGAATTTCTTTATCACTCCCTCATGTCTTGTCATGTCTTGAATGTAGTTAACAGATCTTGTACACAGTCTTGGATAGTCAGTGGCATGTGTTAATTCTGATACATTCAATTAGCAAAGATATTTAATTAACATAGAGTTAACATATATTTAACGAAGACATTTAATTAACAAGACGCCATTGGCTGTCACCTATAGCGATGCTCGGAGCAGCTAAACGGTAATTCAACCCTGTCATGGATATTAGTGGCAGGGAAGCTTTAGTGTTTAGAAAGATCGTCCTGTAACTGAAAGGTCACGCGTTCGATCCCTGCAGCAGCCGAAGTGTCTGTCAACAATCACTGTCCGACTAACGTCTTGAACATTTCTAATAAGATTTTGCTTTTGATGAAATGCCAGAAGACTAATATAGGTGAGTTCATAAACTGTGTCTAACAGTGTGAGTGTGAAGCGGGGCGTGGCTGAGAAAGAGCATGGATGGTCAGTAAACCTTCTCTGTTTAAATAAATGTTTTTTAAAAATATTCCTGTTATCTCTGGTGAGATTCAGCTGGTTCCTTGTCTGAAGGGTCCATGGCCAGGAAATCTGGAATGCCTGGTTAGTAATTATGGACATATGTATTTTTATGTGTGCATGTGTGTCAATTTACCGGAAAACAAAACCATGTATTCCAGTTTTACCTGATTCTTAGGCCATGTTCAGACAGGCCGCTCAACTAAATTTTTTGACAAAAACAACAGTCAGATTTTTTTTCAAAACAGCAAAAAAACCCCACATGGGATCCAGTCTTCCCAATCAGATTTAAAACACATTCTTAGACGGTTTGAAATGCATTTCAAATTGCATCTGACTGCACCCAGAGTTGTTGGACAGAAAATGCGCCCTCAGCCAGCGTGCGCATGCCTGTGTTGTTACTATGACAACCAATGTCAGCAAAAGATTATACTGTCTAAACACACAAATCCAATCTGGTCAATTGTAAATTCCAACGTGGACAGTGAGCCTTAAAGATTAGGTTTGAAAAACAAATTTGCCTGCTGTCTGAAAATAGTCTTGGACTACTCTCAAGCCAAACAACTATGTGAAAAAAAAACTTTGCATCAACAACAAAAAAAAAAAGCCCATGCTACCCTTTCAGAGAATTTGTATGAACCTGTGAATACCTTTAAATATATCATTTCAACTGATACTAGAGGCTCAGTATGATCGGTGAGGTGTGAAGTGAGTGTGAATTGATCTGTAGTTCTTTTCAGATGTCAAGAACATTGCTGTGTGAATTACGTCTAAATCTATGACAGCTGTGAACTGCAGTTTAAAGTGCGAATGAAAAGCTTTGTATGAAACTTTGTATTGCTTTCTCATCATCAACAACATTGAACTGTTTGCAGGGCGCTGAGACATGAGACTGTCAGAATGTCATCCTTTGTGTTGATATAAATCAATAAAACATTTAATAAATGTTATATTTCAAGAGAAGGACATTCAATTGTAAAGGCATGGAAACAGAATAAGAAAACTGAAACTCAAGACTGTGCTTTGTGTAATATTTTATGAAAGGTTTTTTAACGCTAGTATCCAATTACCATGCTCAGTATCTTTTTTTAATGACCGGCTTATCACATTAGAACTTAAAAATCGTATTGCTGTGATGAATAAAGCTAGTAGCTGTGTTATCCTACTGCAAAACCAGATACTCTACGGAGCTCCAGCAGCTGAATGTTGGAGTTGGTATCGGTTTAAACATAAAGCTGAGGAGAGATGAAACACAGACTATGGACATGCTCATTTCAGGAGGGGTCGACGTGAGCGAGGCTGCACTGGACAACAGTCGGGTTTAAAGGCTTGTTCATAATGGTCCTACAGCCAATTAGATGTCCCAGTAAGTCATTAAATGCAACTTGCTCTGCAGAATCAAAAGGGAAGAGGGTAAATCAGTCAAGACTCAACCCTGGTTTGAGGTACACACACACACAGAGTCACATGGTTGCTGTCCACATCTGTGAAAACGTCACTACAGACCATTCACCACATAATGGAGTTGGGGGCGGAGCTTGCCTTTCATGCATATGAGCGCTATAGCTGTGATCTCTGTCCAGCCAATCATGTTCTAGGTCCAAAAGGGCAAAAATAATGACTTCTTAGCATGCTGAAATTACACCTAAAATTCACAACTAAGATGCAGTGCTAATTCCCAGTAAGCTGTCAAAACAACAACATGAGCATTTAGCTGTAATTTGGTGTATTTATTTGCTGATTCACAATAAGTCATGTAAGTGCATCAATATCACAGCAACAAAATGTTTTTTTTTTTTTCAAAATCTGCATATTGCACCCACCCCAGAAAAGCAAATTTGTCAATAGCTGTGTTGAGGTAAAGGTTATAAGAGTGTAAATAGTTGATAATTGTTCATAATGTGCCTATTCAACTGAGTGAGTCATTTTTGCCAATATTACTAAAATCCAAGTGATTCCCTACATTATTGCCCATGGGTGGCAGGCACCCACAGCACCCATTCAAATCCCACTTATGAATGGAGTGCAATCAGTAGGATAAATCCATACATTAACACATCCAGAGGCAGCTAAGATAACATCAACTGGCCTAAGCAGTTATGAATGTCGATGACTGCTTCATCAACACCGAAACTGCCGAATAAAAACAAACACTTCCAAATCATAGAGCGTTCCCACACAAACACCTCATCAACATTTTCCTTCGAAGGACTGTTTCATTTATTTTTCAGCCATGCATATTGAGCATGCTGCTCCCACTTGGGGAAAACAGACCACTTCATGGAACTCATTCCAGGAATTCATCAGCACTCTGTCAGGGAAACATGGCAGCCAAATATTTCTATGTCAGAAATGCACTCATTCCAATATAGTACACTGGGGACTTAGACTGGGAAATAGTACACAGTGGGGATCCTTTAGGCTTGAGACATACAGTACAGGAGGATAAATCGTAGAGAAGAAAACAATCATATTATGCAATCATTCGAAATGTTGAAGAATTGTTAGAACACCGCTGATTCCAAATCCAAAAGTTACACATTTGTGAGAGAAATTCAGTGAAACAAATGAGCCTTAATCCCGTTACCACCACACGCCGCATCTTCTTTTTTTTATGATCACTTCCTCTCCTCGCCTTGTCAAATCTCATATCTGTTCTCTTCTCTTCTGCTACTTGACAGCTAGATCTTAGAAGATAGAAGCGAGGAATATGAGATACATGAGAATATACTGCCGCTTCATTCGCTGCATTACGATACTCTGCTGCATAATAATAAAAACAAATCATCAAATCTCAATATCAAAAATCACCAGGATCCTAAGCAGAAACATAACAGCAACGCATTGACAAAGACATCACATTTGATGTATTGTTTCCCTTTTCAATATATTGTTCTCTAAACCTTGATCTTGAGTCACTATATTTGCGGCAACTACTAAACTTGAGAACAAAAGAGAGGCAACAAAACAATAACAAAAATAGGAATATTTGGTAGACTACCATGAAAGCCCAAGTTCAAAGGAATATGGACTTGCGGTGCATTGCATCATGTGAGGGCACACCACCGCCTCATCTGCCATGGAGCTCATTCCAGACAAACCTACAGCCGAGTGTGTGCAGCGAGACAAAAAGATTCATTGATCTTTTTCTCCCCCTATCACCTCATTTAAACAAAAATTCCCCCCTTCATATTTAAGGGAAATAAATAACAGGTTCACAAATCTCATTTATTTCAGGGTGAATTCCATCAGCATCCGGTGTCAGCGCAATCAATGGCACTGAAAACACTGTCTCCTTAAAATCAAAGGAAAGAAATATTAAAATAAAAACAAAATCTCCATGACTGCCATTGTGAGATTCAGAGGGCCTACGTGGCTGAATCATAAAGGTCTAATTTAGCCTCTTTTTCTAAGCGAGAGCTGCATGAGCACACCCACTGATTGCCACATGACCTCCGCAAAGAACTAAAACACAGGGTGTTTCCCCTCAGCACAGCCATAATGACACACTACTATTTATGCTCAGGCAGCTGGTGGGTGGCTGTGCTGAAAACTCACTCATTCTGCCTCCTTTATTTGCCCCCTGAATCTTGTAAGACATTGCAAGGTTCAGTTTTATATGAATGTCTCTGTTACTTAAGTTGTAAATTCCTTTTACAAGTTGAATGACGACTAAAACTTTCAAGGCTGTGAATGAAAAATCCTTTATGGTCTGAAGGACTCTTCTATAGACTGCTGTAGCAGTTTGTTCAGCAAAACTTCCTGCACCATATAATGCTTCTAATAGCAATATACTATGTGTTAAATGATCAATGCAGCCGAGGCCACACATGTAATAGCTCGTCATTAGCTACTTAACTTTATGGGAAGGGCAGAGATTCTGAACTCAAGAAATATAAAACATTAAGGGTGAATAATACTCAAGTAAAAGTTATGGCTCAGATCTACTATGAGAATCACACCTTCTCACCACTAGTTGAAAAACGTGTGCAAACTGACTCCAGTTCCATTTACTAACACCTGTTGTGCAAATAATCTCAGTGGCAAAACCCAAGGCAATATTTAGGTTTTTGAATGTGCCACATTTGTACCAAACGGAGGTGCATGATAATATCTGCAGGAAAATGAAGTAGGACCTAGACATGCCTAATTGTATGCCTATAATAGGCCATTGGACTTAACACGCCAACATTGATTGAAACAATATGTATTTGCATATTTTCAGATCTTTTGGTCAAGTTTCATATTTTGTTTCTGTTACAAATTTCAATCGAATGTAAGTATTTTCTGAAAATTACTGGGCAATGGTATGACCTCCTGTAATGACAATTGGTAAAATAATAAACAGTGTTTCACTTAATTTGGCTGATGGTTTAAACATGTGCCTATTTAACAAAAAAACAATAAGACCAAAAAGTCTCCTATAAGCTCGGTCTACTTTAACAAAAACTGGGCAGCGTTTTCACAGGCTGTAGTAGGGCCTAGTTCTACAAGCCGCAGGCACGGCCACATGTGTATTTTGTGACTGAAACATCGACGTTGCCCCATTTTCACTGAACTAATTCGAGCTTTGGTCGTTTCTGTATTTGGAAGAGAAACATTTGCAAAGATTTTCTCTATTCTTTTCATTAAAGATCACTGTCAAAACAAAGCGGCCATGGGAATACGCTCTCAGTTACTCCACACCTTGAGAGCCTTCCACCCCGGCCTGGAAACATGATCCTCTTCATCCTCATCCTCATCCTCCTCCTCGTTCCCTCGTCTCTTCTTTGCAACCGAAGGCATTGCACAGTGCAATACAATGTTGTGCAGCATGCAACACATAACACCAGACAAACAAGACACATGATGAGAAGTTTGATATGCTTTCTTTAGGCATTAAATACCGCACGCAGTCGAAGGTGAAATTAGTACTTTCTGGTTTATTAAATCCAAGGGAGGGAGTCATTTAATTAATCTGCTCCTCCATTTTTGTGCCTTACCGCTGTCACACCTCAGACAACGTATTAATTAGGTTAAAAACGCCCCATTTTTATTTTCCATATTTGACACATGCAAAATGCTTGTTCTCCGGGTTAATAAATCAGAATCAGAATTTTAGATATTTGCAACTGCTTCATAATAGATGTTTAGTAGATCCAGGTATCAAATTATTACTTGTAACCATGAACTCTCTCACAAAGCCAGCAGCCAGAAAACAAAGACTTGAATCAGTCATCAAGATGTAAAATGTGGAGCTGCTCCATAGATAATGAATTGTGAGCATGCAGGGATTTTCTGGGGTATATTTTTGGGTATATTTTCTAGTTCAGAACAACAGCTATCACAGAATAAGGCTTGTATGGGAATGAAAACTCTTCTGTCAGTCCACAAAGTCAGTCTCCCATTCTTGTTCTACAGTGCAGCTCCAGATTTTTACATTTTGATGATATCACAGGTTCAAGTGCTCTGGTTTCTGACCTTAGAGGCAAATTGTGCATGTTCAAAATTATCTTAGGAGTAGCATATATGGATTCTTATATTTAAGGCAATTCCCCTTTAAGTGGGAAAACAGAGTGAAGGGGCACCATTTAAAAAAAAAAAAAAAAAGCAGATGTGTAAATACTGAAGGGACCTTGAGTTCATGGGGGAATCTTTCCCACAAAAACATTTAAGGTAACCTTGGATTCGAAAACAAAACTATTTTCCAATCCTTCGTTCACCATTCACCATTCTGAATGGATTATAATGATTCCGATCTTGCAGTGAACTCTACCATTCACTTGTTAGGAACAAAATAATAGCTTGGTTGATAATATTTTTTTTATACTAATTGTACTGAAAGTTACAGGCAGCCTCTGTCCTACACTATCGAGGTAAGTAGCTTGTATAAGTTCAATACTGATGTAAGGCTATTTGTCTTTTCAAAGTACGCTATATGTAGGTCTATCTATGAGGAGGGATGCACTGTTCACTCCTGTTCCACTTGACAAGCCCAAGCCATTAGGGAAGACAAAAACAAAGCTTAGGCAGAGAGGAAGAAAAGGAAAAAACGGAAGAAAAGTTTTTGACTTTTTTTCATCGGCAAAGTAGCCACTGACAAGATTCAAATGGGTAACCTTAATTAACTGTAGCTGCTGTGCTCCAAAGTCTGCACCACCTGGCTGTCAAATGGAGAACACAGCTGGCCATCGCTGTGTGGTCAGGAGGAGGGACCTCTCAGTGTGTGTGTGTGTGTGTGTGTGTGTGTGTGTGTGTGTGCGAGCGTGGGCAGTTTATTTATTGAACTAAAAGTCTCTTATTATACTTTTTTATCATGTTGTTGAACACATCCAAATATGTGTGACCTATAGGCCTAATTCTTTGCCCTTCATTTGCTGCCTGTATTTCAGACAATTACATGGGAAAAGCAAAATAATGACAACTATTACTAAGAGTTTTTCAAAATAACCTTTTTGTTACATTACTAGTGATTACATTCATATTTTGCTTTCATTCATGTAATAATTCTATTTAGTTCCTGTTTTTGTTTTCAATCCTCAAACCATTTCCAAGCCTTGTCGTAACCCCAGTAAAATGGCCTAGTTATTAACATATGGTGCCTTACAAAAAAATGAAGGAGGTCACGGTAATTTTACCTCCTCTCCCCCAAATGGTTTCATTACTGAATTCATCACATGCTGCAAGTGCGGCTTTAAGAACTGCTTAAAATGTTATTTAAGTTTTTAAAGGTCATATAGTTTGATCATTCACGCTGCATAACCTGGTGACAGATGTGATCAGGTCATATACTTTGTAGAGCTACATTTGACCCAGAAAATTGGACTGAGAATATTCATATCTCCGTCCTTGGAGAATTCCAGAGACTCTCCCTTTTATGACCGTCATATGACCCTTCCTGTAGCACACATGGGCAAACTGCCGCACCATACTGTAAAAATGCTACCAGATGGCTTCCATATCCTCTTGCTGGCTGACTCTGTGGTTAAGGGTTAAATGGTTGACGCCCACTCCCTTTCCAAGCATTTTCACTATTATTGTAATTGGTGGTGTTTGGGGGCACACAAAACTGTACAGTAGCCTTCAGAATCCTGTCTCCCACAACATAATAATAAAAAAAGAAAATAGCCGAAGGGGGAAGAAAGATTTTCATTTGCTCTTCTGGGCTTTCTTCACAAAATGCACACTGGCTATTCTACAAGTTAGCACTGACTCGATTTAGTAGGACTAAATCGAGGTTCCTATCTTATTCTACCTTGTCTGTTGCACAAAGAAATTAGCTTTTTGCCCTATACCTGCTCATCTGCTCAAATTCTGGTTGTTAAAATCAAAATGAAACGGCATATTGAGAGCATCTTGCTTCTGTAATTTGATATATTTCCTGTTGAAACAGGATATCGGAGCAGGACATAACGGGGGGAGTGATCATTCAGAAGTGTAAACCAAGGGGATATCAGCTAGGAGGAGAGAGGCAGTTTATATTTGATGGGAGGGGCGGTGGAGGAGGATTGTTAAAAAATCTGTGATGGTATTATTGGTTGTATTTTTTATGTACCCATGGTACAGCATGAGGTAACCATTAAAGATACATCGTGTTCCAGGAAATACAGAAATGTGATTTTGATATAAAAATAAAAGAATAACATAGAAGAAAATGTTGTTTTGGGGGGATTTATTGTTAAACAGATGTAATTATGACACGGAAAACAAGGTGGAAAAAGTCATTTTTCATTTCATTGTGACTAAGTTTGTTACAACCCTCAACACTTCCCATTGTATTTGAATAATCTCACCCTCCACATTTTCAACAACTGAATTAACACTGACTGGGATTTTTCAAACTGAAGTGAAGAAGAACATGAGAATAAACAAAATGAATCAGGCTTTAGTGTATCTATAATTAGACACCTCCAAGACACAAGGATTTGTAACAACGAGGGAGGCGGGGGATGAAAGACAGAATCAAGTCAAGATCATTGAAAGGTGAGTAACAAAGGACTGGCAAGCTTTACTGTTGTGGAAAAAACTCCCCACCTCAAGGTTACAAGCAGCCAGGCTATGTGCTGCAAATGAAATACTCAAGGAAGACATAAGTCTCATTAAGGCCCATAAAGGACATCCCTAATAAAATCCTCAGCCTGACATGCAAGAGCTCTCCAGTGATGGCTGATTAATTGCTGGTGCAAATGAAAGCATGGGAGAGAGCCTGGGCTGTGTGGCTGTAATTTATCCTCTCCTGTCCTGTCTTGTCCTCACAGCCTGGGGAGATCGCCCAGGAAGACGGAGGCAGCAGCAGGAGGGTGGGTGGGAGACGGGGGTATCGTCTTCATATTAGGTGCAGGATAACATGTTTAGGTGGCTGGTGAGCTCATTTGTTTAGATTGTTTTTGGTGATAACAAGCTGTATGTGTTGACATCTGGGTGTTTCAATGGGGAGAAAAATTCCCATAACAGGTCACAGACTGATAATGATGACTGCAACATGGTCTGTGAAGAAATATGGTGTCGGCAAAGATGACCCAAAATATATTCTAGGCAGTCATATATCAAGTAAAGAGTGTGCTATTTGGTGACAGCTTGCTCTATAATCCATCAATAATATAATCTCACTGATTCTCAGACAGGATATATATTTCATCATTTCATCTTCTCCTTTTGTCAGATCCCTGTTTATGATTAATAGAGAGGTTTCCAATGCCAGGAGGGTATACTTGTCAAACATATGGCTAATGAGTGAGTAATTACATCTATAAAATGCTTTGATGCTTTGCCTTTGATCGTTTCTGAATCAGGCTGAAGTGGATTAATCATTGGTAAGAAAAGCTTTAAGAATAACTGATGATATATGAGACCAGGCCGGTGCTGCAACAGCTTGGGTATAAGACAGACATGGGGGTCCAAGGACAATCTGGGCCAGGATAATGCCCAGCTGAGGCCAGACACATACCTGCCCTCTAACAGTAATAAGAGGCCGCGTGGCACATAAAAGGCAGTGAACAGAAAAGAAAAGGAATGGGGTGAAGGAAGAGAGGAAAGGAAGAGAGAGAGGGGGGCGCCTCTGTGTGTCAACTCTCAGAAGGTTACAGTGGCTACGTTTATGCACGGTGAATTCGGCTCTCCCGAATAACTCTGATTATGAGAAATACGGCTAAGACGCCTGGTTTACTCCTATATTAAAAAGGTTATTGTGGCATGTATAGATCTTACGACTTTGACTTTGGGTTTTCACTGCAAACTCATACTCAGGCAGAGTTATGGGTACATTTTGTTGTCAACAAAAAACATGGCATGCAGCGAGCTGTACTTACTATAGGGATAATCATTTATTTTCCCTGTATTAGAAGAAACCTCAGTCAAAAAGGGAGGCGGTAGCTGGCAGCCGCACCTTTTCATATATTTTTTTTTGCTGGCGGACGGTTCTATCTGTGGGCGGGACTCCTCAGGTAGACGGGAATATTCCGCTAATTGGTTTATTCATGGCAACAGGAATACCCAATCTCAAAGGGATATCAAAGGTGCATGTAAACAGCTTAACCCGCCTAAGACCTTAGCCGGAGTATGACCAATAGCCGGGTTACTCCGTGCATGTAAATGCAGTCGGTGTCTTCGTCATCACTCCTACCCGTGTGACAGAGAGGAGCGTGGTGAATGACATGTGGAGGGCGAGCCGTCGAGAATCAGGGGCGCTATCACAGTCTACAGTCAAACAAGCTGCTCCACCGAAAGGCTGATTGAACCGCGCTACGAAAAAAAAAAAAACGACTCAACCAGCCACATCCCTGAAACACAGATTAGCACAAATAAGGCTTAAGGAAACATCGCTAACAGCTAACTGGCAGCTTAAGTAACGCTTAACACAATAGCATCAAATAGATAGGTTAATAAGGAGAAACAGACGCATCAAAAAGGCTGTGGCTGCCGAAACTAGAGACAGCTTGCCAGGCTCATTGTCACTGTCTGTTGGTCTGTGGGTGCTGCCGCAGCTCTAACAGGTGATATATCATGTGAACTATCATACAGCTGGCTAGAGTGATGATGATTTAAAAGGCTTTGTGAGAGGAGACAGCTTGTCTGAAAGGCTTGTTTCACTGTGTCTGCAGTATGATGTGATGCATCCCAGAGTCACCTTCAAATAGGGCTCCTCTTGACTGAAGGCTTGATTGGTCCCATAAATACCAATTGTAATTATGATCCACCAAGAAACAAACCCCCCTCTTACAGGCCATTCTGACAATCTTAAGAGTAAACCAAGTAGGCCTCTGTGCCATTTTGCATATCTTGTCTGACTGATATGTCATTGTGACGGTTTAATACTCCATAATTATGCCATTGTAAATGTCTGATGGCTGGGCCGGTCGGGGTTGGCAATACACCACAGTCGGCGGAAGACTGAGATGTTTTGCCGCAGATTGCGTTGGTGTTGATGACATGAGAGGTGATGAATATTCTGAGGTGACCTACTCCACACAAAGAGTGATGGCAGCAGACAAAAACAAACATGCATTTTGTCTGTGTCTGACATGCTTGTGAGTCTGGGGAATCATTAAACATAATTATGCATAATCACCGGACACGGAATACCTTGCACCAAAAACATGCCATCCATCACACTAACAGTTTGTTTACTATGAGTGTATCATTTGAAACTTTACACATTATATAAGCACAAGGTGACAGCATTTTCATAATAATGTCACTTACACTTACATTATGTTTTGACAGGCAGGTGCCTCCCTGAGGGCCCGCCAGCTGTCATTCAACAGTTAGTCAGCCATGGGCTCAATGTCTCATTCAAGTAATCATGAAAGTTCCCGCTGCTCTCGTTTCATCCAACCTGTGCTAATCAACAAGTTATCAAGTCAAAGAGACAAATAACCCTTTATTGTATGGCAGCGGAGTTTACTGTATTTTTCTGCTAAAGTACTGAAATATAATCTGTGGCCAAATTAATCCATTCATATTTTTTGTCCGAATATCTCCCCGTGACACATTCTCCATCCCCGGCACCGAAGCGCTCCGCAAATCCTACCATCTCTAGTCTACACTCTCTGCAGAATTAGAGCATAATAGCTCTGGTTGCAGATGTTCAACCACAAAAGACTGGATGTGAAAGACTTAACTGAAGCAAACACACTGCCTACTTGATTAATTCCATATGGGATTATGTCGAAGACGCTTACTGTACAATGCTTCATGTCAACTGATAATGAAAATACAAGGTGATTCTACGGTAAAAAGAATTCTGGTGACAGACTGGTAGAAATTGATAATTGCTTCTGTGTCACAGCCACAAACGTATCTAATCTAGAGAAATCACTTTGGCTCAATAAAACAATATAGCAGTGTGGCTGAGGTTAAGGCTACAGTTTAGACCTTCACTTAAGCACTGCAAACTGCTGCTTAATTTGTTTTTTTGACACACGGGCCCCCTCTCCATGAATTCCAGCCTTGAGATTGTGCACAGGGAAAACAGCTCCCCGCAGAAATGCACACATGGAGTGGAGATGTATGTAAATTAAGGCATATACCACAAAATGCAGTGAACTGAATTGCAACCTTGACTGAAGTCACTAAAAAGACGCTGTGACCCTGCAATAGGTTGAGCAGAGCTACTGGAACACATCTTCTTCATTCTCTTCAATATTAGTCCTAAATCAGTCCTAATAAATTAGAATAGTTTGAAGAACAGCAGCGTTTTCTGTCCGATAAAATACTGTGTCTGTGCAAATAGGCATACTCATGGTGGCACACACACTCAAGCCATAATATGGAAAAATTGGACAGGATTACGACTTTCGCACATGGATTCTCACTTTATGGTCCAAATGGGAGATTTAATCTGCCTCTTAAATGGATGATTGATTGTACAACTTTGAATTTTTAACATAATAAATGAGACAAGTAATGTAGTTAATTTAAAAGAAAAGAGGATATAAACATCTAAAAAAGGGAATTTGATAATTGGCTTTATATTTATGTCCAGTTAAACCTATTTTCAAATGTCTTTTAGTATCTCCATAGAAAAACAGATGAACCTCTCTGCATCTACTGCAGGCAGCCTAGCAGGTTATGTTGACCTTGGTTACATTTTGGACTGACAACAAAATAGTTTATAAACGGCAATATTTGAATTGATAGTTCTGGCGCTATCCCCTTTACCAAAGTACCAGTTTAAGATGTACCGGGCAAAGAGGAATGGGCTCAACAGAGAAAAATGAAAAATGTGATTGTTGTAAAACTAGATTCAGTGAGGGCTGAATAAACCCCTTCCGGCAAGTAACGGTAAAGTATGCACAGAGACATCAAGCCTTAATAGAAACAACTCAACATGCACATGTCAATCCATGAACATTTAGATATATCTTAGAGGTAGAAAAATCATATTCTATATTAGATTAAAAACCAACACAGGTCTCAATCAAAAGTCATCTCCTCCTTGTAACAAACTATTTCTGCACTCAGCTTAAACTGCAAATTTATTTAATTATCAGCGTGCGGATGATTATGTGTCTTAAAGCTTTCATTATCTGACAGAGCACATCGGTAGGGAGCTGAAACGCCTCTCTGATTTCTATCACAAAAAGTCACAATGTGCAGCATTACAGAAAAATAAATCCTTCAGTCCTCACAATAAAATTAACTATTATATTATGTGTTTTTTCTCTCCTTCTCTCTTTTTTAATGAATAAAACTGACGGAAAAAAAACATAATTTCTTTTGGCTGAAGAGAGGGACTGTAGAATGGGAAAAAATAAATAGAAGGTCAGTCTGCAACAAAAGATTTCCTCACTCGATTTAACTGCTAGGTGATTTGATGTCCTATATATCTTTAGATTTTTTTGATTTTCGGTCCCCTAGTGAAAAACCTGAACGGCCTTTGCCCAAATTACTGAGAATGAGCAGCTGCAGTACAAGCATGGCTTTTCTCTGATAATTCAAATAATTCCAACCCCTCTTTTCAAATGGAACATTTTGATGGATTATGCAGTGTCAACCTTCACTGCACTGAACACATTTGAATAAATGTAGATTTGAGATTTACTGAAAGATGAGGCCACCATGTCAAAATGATACACAACTACATGCAAATGTACAGTATTCTGCAACTTTCAGCATTTCAAAAATGTGGCTTGGAATTTTACAAACTTCTACCCAAAATGTTTTCCATGTGACTTCAGTTATTCCGGTTTTTGTCACATGCGCTGAACATGTCAAATCAGGCTGTAATGAAATTAACAGAGTGGTTTTCCTGTGCTCCTGGATCCATTTATATTAAATAAAAAACCTTTCTGCGCCACTTGGGTTCATGCTGACTTATGCAAAGCTTTCATTTGTCATCATATCACCAAACATTTAATGAAAGCAATCTTAAATGTGAGGCAGCTCAGGTAAATTGGTCTGAGCATACAATATAAACAGGCACAGAGGAGGAAAAAATAGCAATTTGAGCACACAGTGAGAAACAATCAGCACAAGCCTTAGAAGATATGACATTTGGGGACAAGTTACAAAATGAAATCATGTACAACAATCTTATTACACATGTATCCCATTTGACAACCTTTAAGTCTAATGACATTTGAGCCAGAATAATCCACCTTCTTCAGTTCCAACCTATTTACTCATGCTTAGATAGCGATGCTCTCAGGCTTGGGAAATCAGCTTTTGCTTCAGCACTGCCTTTGTCACACAGATACTTCCCTGCCCTCACTAACTACACTATCTCCCTGCCTGTTCAAGCAAAACTTTATGCTAAGTAAATCATTTACATCTCCCACAGCAGCCTATCTACATTTTCCAATAAAACTCTAAATTGATGGATGTCATCTTAGTGCTCACAGGCAATAACTCCTGCTGCTTCGAAATAACAATATGTTTTGGTTTTATGAGGTCTAGACATGCTATTCTTTTTAATGACATCCCTAGGCCAGTGCTGTTTACATTTATTGATATCTGTTTTTGACTAGAGCAAGCCGGTCTTCCTCTGAGGCTTGCTATATGGATCTAAGTTTGGGTTATGTGGCCAAAACAGCACTCTCTCATTTAGGGAGTTTAGACCACAGAGTGAAAATATTTCGGTCATATATTCCTCTGAGATTTATTTTGTTAAGATTAAATGCAACATTTGGACTATACTTGAAATTCATGAAACACAAATGTAAACCTCTTGAGTTATATGCCTCATTGGAGGTGGCAACTAAGGTCCTCCTGTGCTCAGGTCTATTTAGGGGTCACTTTCATGTACCGACATCAGTTTTAGATGCCCTTTAAAACCTGCATTAACATGCATCTTGGGTGGACGGGTGTATTCGGCACAAGCTTAACTGCATAAAAATCTGGGAGTAAATGCACTCAACCCAGACAAGCCACTCAGCCAAATCACATCTGAATCTGGTCAGAGGCGCATTGGGCCACATTAATACCAAAATGCAATTGCCAATTCCCATGGTGGCATTTCCATGACAAAACTTGCGAGCATTGAGTGAGAACTTGGGTACGAGCAGGAGTGCTGCCTGCATAAGGAAATGGCAGCATCGCCCGCACAGATACTTCCAGGGAGTGGAGTGACAGCTCTCCGAAGAGGGCGAACTTCGTCTTTGTGAGAAATATTGCAGCTTGCAATCAAAAATCCATATCTGAGCGCCCACACAAACTGAAGGAGCGAGCAAAGTTCATTCCCCACACTCAATAACTCTGTATGCTCTCCAAGCCTTTTTCTGCACTCAAGTTTCATTTGGTTTTGACAGTCGGGGGCGGGCTCAGAACTGGGCCACTGTGTCCATAAATTTCATTGGTTACTCAGTTTGGTTACTGAGTTGTGATTGGCTTTATACCCTGTGCAAGAATATCAACACAGTTGAAAAAGAAGAGCACAAAGAAGAGAGGGGTGGAAGTGCTAGAGGGGCACTGCCATGTGTTCTGCTTCAGAGGGTAACAGACCGCCAATCACAACACAAATGTGCAGAGATGACATGTCCTTGCGTAGGCAGTCTCTCACTTATTCTTGCGTGTTTGTCATGGAAATGCCACTGTAGCTTCCAATCAACATACAACAACTATGCAAATGCACTACTACAACACGCACACAAAGGAAACAGGTGGAAGGTAACTTGGTGATTACTGCAACTTAAAACAAGCTAGGAGTAAAGAAAATAGTGGCTGATCAGAAATACAGTCATAATACTCATAGGGAACATGTGAGACCAGGTGTTTGCTGTCAGTTTGTTTTGACAAAACAATTAATAGTAATGACAGCAGCTGTATAAAGTGTCTTCTCCTCAGCTATGGCCCTGGGGATACCAGTTGTCTAAGATAACTTCTCCCTCTGTTTTGAAAAGTTAAAAAGTGCAAATAACAATAACATCTTTTTAAAGAGCAATCTGATTTCAATGTGGACATGCACTGGAGACATATTTTAATGCCACGTGTAAATGTAATCTGGCTAAATCATGTTGAATCAGTCTGGATACAAGAACGTCAGGTGCAATTTTGTACAATATTATAAGTAAGTTCTACATGACTTTTCACAGGAAAGTTACAAAGTGCCGCAAAAATGAAGGACCAAAACAAAACAAAACAACATCAACTCACAATCAACTATAATAAAAGATTTGCACTGCTGACTCCATTAAAACTCATAGCTCATTAAGGGAGACTCCACAAAATTCAGTAACCATATTGGACTCCAATTATGTTACTCCAACAAATTCATCGTACCACCCCAACATAATTAGAGCAAAAACAAGAAACTAAAAACAAGTTGTGTCTTACAGAGTTTGCTAATGGTATTTCCTCAGACAGCTTGTTTGAAAGTTTTTGGGTCCTGTATGCAAATGATTGATGACCTTGTTGTCTTTAATCTATACAAGTTTACTATACAAGTTTAGATGAGATAGCAATAACTATTAGTAGTAATTAGTGTAATTAGACTCAAATGAAAGATAACATGATCATGAGATACAGAATCATGGTTTTACAGAGGCAATCCATGCTTTTATCACCTCCACCTACAAGAGTCCTGGTAAGTGTGATAGGACGTGTAATGGTGATAGTGGTGTTTTTTTGTTTTTTGGGGGGCGTTGGGGGGGGGGGGGGGGGTGTTAGGCAACCTTGCATCAGTTCATGTCGATGTGTTCAAAAAGAGTTACAGTAAATAAAAGTGTCCTTGTGTTAAATTCCAAAACACAGACACATCGCTACAGAAAAGAACTACATGTACCAAACTGAAATGTGTTTCTTTCAGTGAAGCGACGATTGGATTTGTTTTAGAGATAGAGACGCTCGCAAGTTGGAAGCACGACACCAGGACCACAGGGCAGCTGATAGTTTGGCAGTGAGCTTACTTTCCTTGTTAAATACAGACAGACTGCTATTAGGGAGCCAATGGATCAAGCCCATATTTCCTTTCAAATACATTTACCTGTCATCTTAGATGTAAACAATGTGACTTTGAGTTTCCCACTTCCATTAGCTCTATTGCCTCCCATGTCTCTCCGCAGTGCAATGACTCAAGTATGAGAAGTAATCAATAGGCTTCTGGTTTGGGTGAATGAGTCTTAGTGCTTGGTTTGCACAGTCTTGATCAGACTGACAATGACAGATTATAGTGCTGTATCAGAGAGTAATTAAGATGGGTCTATCGTCAGGCTGATAACTCAAGAGCATGATGCCCCCGAGGCAGGCAGCACCACCCTGTCAGACAACAGCTCTTTTTCGTGTAAACAGGATCAAAATTTTCTTATGTGTCACCTTGAGAGGTGGAAAAAAATTCTCCTTTGATTGTAAATTCTGCAGGGAATAATATATTTTCTATGTCAGCCACGCTTAAGACGACTGTAGAAATTGCGGCAAATGTAAACCAGATAAAATCTGTAAAAGATGCACCAATGTATTCAAAAACCTGAATATGTACATAAATAAATTCATGCATTTTCCTGCCAAATTAACTCTCAAGCAGCCCACCTTAGTATATTCCTCACCACCTACAGTGAAGGAAAATGTAAAACATTCACATCCTGAAAACACACTGCATAAACATTTAATGTCCTTTCTTTATATAAGGTTTCTTAGTTCCTTCCAGTCTAGGTGGCATGAGTGTACTTGCTCAAAAAAATTATAGAAACATTCGGGCGACCTAGTGGCTCAATTGGCTAAGGCGCATACCATGTACCTGCGACGTCCCGGGGTCACCTTTACCGCATGTCACAGCCCCCTTCTTTCCTGACTGTCAAATAAAAAAAATTTAAAAAGCCCAAATAATCCTAAAAGAAACATAGAAATATTTAGTACAGGTATCTGGAGAATAACTTACTCTGATGGCAGGCACAGGGTATTCTAATGTTGTCCACAAGTCTAGTGTTATCCTGCTGTGTGGAAGTGGATAACAAGCCTATATTTCAGTCAGTCTGCATAAATGCATTTGCAAACAGCAGTGCAACAAGGAAAGGAGTGACTGATTGCAGAGGGCGGTGCATCAAGCAGGTACCTGTCCTAACAGCTGACTATATGTCAGCGAGATGGCAATCTGGGACAATGCGATTTTTGACATTTTTGAGCAGATCTAAGAATAAAGCACGGCATCTGCAGCACACAGCCTTTTCCACTAGCAATGGTACAGTTATTGATCAGTGGAAGCTCGTTAACTGAAATTATTGATTAGAGATTGGGTCTCTCTCTCAGAAAGGCAGTCCTTTGTCCTCCACATTGATCAACAGTTATTTAGTCTTAATGCTGTGGGTTCTGGGCTGAGTCAGAGCCGTTTTCAAGGTTCCCTGGTTGAACTTCCTATATGGAAGTGACTGATCTAACTACACAAACAAGTACAATTTCTTACCAGTATTATTCAAATATGTGAATGCTCCATAATATATTAAACAAAAAAATGTAAGGGTGGACGTTTTAGTGAAGCAGCAGTGGCTGAATATTGCACATACAGCACAGCACATTTCAGTTCCATTTTTTTATGTATCTTCAAGCTTTTATTTGCTGTTTCTGCTATTTCTGCACTATGGATGCCCATTTGTTGAACTTTTGCTGTTTGAATTATGGTACGGTGCAGGTTATGGAGGAAATCTGTTGTAGTCCAGTGAAGTTGGCCAATGTCTTCATTTAGGAAGTGCTGTGCTGTGACTGCTCCACAGCCTTAATGGTGGCTTGTGATTGCTCCATCACCCATACTAATGTGCACTCTATGCCCCTTTCAAAACAAAAACATTGCAATTTCATTTTTTTCATTGTGGACTTGATTGTCATAGCCTAGGCAATGCAGCCAATAGAGTGAGGTCTCTCAGATCCAGGGAACAGAGAGAACAATGTCATATTCATATGCGGAGACATCAGCTCTCCTCCTCATTACCACAGCGCTGCCATGAATGGAAGCTTCTGTCCCTACAATCATGAAAGGGCCTGTCATCTGTCTGTTTCTCCTAATTGACTGTTTACGACATTTCAACACAGACACATTTTTGATTGTCCTCAGTTTGTCATTCAGTTTGACACTGCAGTACAAATTCCTTCCATAGCGATGTCCTGAGATTTTGTTTCATATTTGCTACGTGACTCAAAGTGATAGTATGTCAACAGCAGCGCTTCTCTGACCTTCACAAAACCATGTATTTACTTGAAGGCCCTTCTAAAAAAGTATGTGGGCAAAAACCCTTGTGCTGTGTGCCAAAGCTGAAGTTTTTAAGGAGAGATTGGAGTCTTTCAAAGACTGAAAAGAATACAAGGTCGGAGATAGAAAGAGATTTTCAGCGCCTCTTCCACATGGCCCTCAGTAACCAACTTCTTACTGTGTCAACTGACTGACTTCCTACAACCTCTGGCTTGAAAGGACAAATACAAAAGTGAAATCTCCCTATTCACTTGGAGCTCTAACTGCACCGGCACAAGGTCCTCTTGTGCTCAGATCCATTTTATGAGCTATCTCCAAGAATAGAGGGGGTGTGAAGTTCGATTATGAACACATTCCCACATTCACACCACCATGCACAGTAGTGATGGTGTACATACGTGTGCACAATTCACGCACATTCACACATACTGCATGCACACAAGCATACTAAAAACCGTAAGTGAAATTCACAGCAGATAGAACCGCACAGCCTGAGGGTGCGATGTCCTCAGTGAAATGATAATAGTAAATCCCACATAGCTTATTTTCTTACAAATGTTACTAGTGGCTTAATTCCATACATGCATTCCTGTGTTGAATAGAGCTGCCAATTCTCTGCCAGCCCCTCCCTTTAACAGTAAGATTAGCTGCCACCACATAAAGTAGTGCCATGCATTATCTAGCAATTAGGGAGAGGCTTATTAAGCAGAGTTTAATGTAAATTTAATGAGCAATAAATTCAATTTCTTTAAATAGAAGAGTATATTATTGTTACAAATGATGTACTGTGGCGATCTCAATGTACAGGCAATGAAATACTTCACAAGCGGGCAGATATCAATGGGCCATTAAGTAGGGTATTAAATTTAACCTGAAACATGGTAAGTGCAATTCCATACAGATAGAGAAGTTCAGTTTGCTACAGTGGCAGCACTGATGTACTGTGTGTGTGTGTGTGTGTGTGTGTGTGTGTGTGTGGTTTAATAACTTAATCTTTAGCATTCAACACCAGCAGACAGATATGAATATACATACAATAACCCCCAGCATGCACCGCAAACAAAGAGGACAAGTGGAAAACATAAGATGCAGATCAACCTTTATATGGCAACCGAGGAAATAAACAGCTACCATCCCCCAACACACACACACACACACACACAAATCAGAGGCCGAGCTCCACCAAACCCCACCATAAGCAGCTAGACGGACATCTTCAATCACTCACCATGTCACATGCCAACTGGCAACCATGAGCACGCTAACAACTGTGTTTCCTTTGTTTCTCTGAGATCCAGTCCTTCAGCAGTGCCTTGAGGCTTCATGACAGCTTGTATTGATCCACTTCACCATCACTCAGTCCTGATGAATGAGTTTAAACTGACAATAAGTAGGATTATGCAACCTTCTGAAATACTACCATCAGATTGCAGCCGATATGCTACAGTAGGCCAAGCCCCGAGAGAGTCAGGGAGAGAAATACTGTTTTTAGCATTTAAACATATTTTGTTTTTTAAATACAATGCCTTATAGCAGCCAGTCAGCCAACGCATCTCTCACCTTTGGCAATGCTTCTGTAAGAAATTTTTTTTTCCCTTAACATAATATCTTTTCTCTGTGTCTGTGACTGCCTGTTTCCTCTCCTTGTCTCTCGGTGATTAGCTCTCTTTCTTTGTCTTGTCTTGTTTTTATGATAAACCTGCCAGCACATGAACACCTACCACAAGAAACTAAGCAATGTCCCTATAGTGGGATCGTTCTTCTTTCACCAGAACATAGAAACAAAGTTCAAATCCAGTGATTAATTGAATTGTTGATTATCAACAAACAATTGGGAGGCGTCAGTGAGTGGATTGCCAGCACTTTACAGAGCTAGAGACCGGGCCTCAACGCTCCCAGTGGCTGACGCAAAGAGAATCAAACAAATGAAAAACCTGCAGTCAGATCATGCCATTTCTTTTACTTTGACCAAAACACTGCATCAATTCCAACTGCTGCAATCCTCAGTGTATTGTACTTGAGGTTATTGTGCATTCCTGGTGCATTATTTTATTTGACTGAGAGGTTAATTAAATTAATGTGACAAGGAGACGCTAGACAATGCTGTAAATGTCATTCAACTGCTATTCAACACAGACCATAATAAATTCAACAACTGTGAAATGAAAGCCTTGTATGCAGTGAGCTGTAAAAAACAACCCCACTGTCTAAAAAATCGGTTTAACCAGTAACCTCAATTAGAGAGCACAGGTCCTCAATCTCACCACACACACACACACACACACACACTTTGATGAGTTTATGCAGACCTGTTGATGGGTGATGCAGATACCACTACTAATGGCCAAATATAAAAACAGAAATTAAATCACTTCGAATTCGCTCAAATAGTCTACAAGTATAAACCTGTCAACACAACTGTTGCTTGCCATTTTAACAACCCGGGGATTGACAACAGAACATGTCCATCCTACTGCTGGGAGGGATTTAAAGCGGCTGCAATCTGACATTTTAACAGCTTCAGATGCGTCAGTATTGTCAGCGGAAAGACATTTTCCAGGAAAAACATTGACGCATGCAACTCTGACCGCGGTGGCACAACGGGGAAATAATCGGACCGGGGGCTGCATTGGTCGGTCACATTTGGCGCCCCCGGTTCATGCGGTTGCAGGCTACAGCCCTCAGTCCGAATAGCGACAAGGCAAATTTCCATCTTCAACCTTACTGACAAGGGGAGAAGTGAAGACTGCGGACTGGAACATACACTGGCATTAGAGGCTGCAGTTGTGCGGCCAGAGGACACTGTGTGAGACTAGAGCTGCATTGCGTGTTTTTTCCAAAGCGCACCTGAAGCGCAGACTTGAGAGATTTGTAGACAGCCAAATGAGTTGAGACTGTAAAGGTTTATGCGGTATGACAGAAGATACAAGAGCCTTTGAGCCAAATTCGTTCATGACCTGATTATCGCTCTCATTTCGTAATAAAGAGCCACGTTTTAGTGGTTTTGAGGTTGAGCCTTGCCATCAAACTTAGCCCAAGGTCTATACACCCTAATTTTACGCGATTATTATTGGCGATACTTTATTGCCACTTATGCAATTGTGCAGCACTCACATTACTTTTTATAGCAGTTCTGTGTAGCCCATTGCAGTAAACCCCAGGATGACACCCGCCACTGATGCCACAATTGTTGTAAGCTAAGTAGCCTAACAATCTCAGTCAATGGTGTGGAGTAACACTGATATTTTGAAATCGGCAGGCAAACAGAGACAACAGTATGAGAGCAATGGAAAGTGATGCTGAGATTTGAGGGAAGCTTGTGCGCATCTAGCGCGCAAACGCACCACAACTTCTCCCTGGTACTCTGTGGGCTTTTGCTGTTGATGGAGTAATTCTGCATCACACACACACGCGGACTCTCACACACAGACACACACACACAAAAACTTACCTTTCAGAAGAAACGCCGTTGAAATCACGAAAACAGAGAGAGAAATAGCGAGAGATCCGCTCCCCGTGATCGCCATGTTGGACACCTGCTTGAGACTGGCGGCGCTAAATCACCTAGAGACGGCCATGGGATGAAAATGTAGACTCATGAGAGGCGGAGGGAGGGCTCAAGTAGGGTGCCTTCTATCATATTGGGCTGCGTTATGTTGCAATGACATCTAGGCCCATATAATATTATAGGAATATTATAGTGATACCCACCCATAGGAGATCAAAAAAATACCACAAAGTACGATAATATAAACTCGCTATTGAGCACCAAAGACGCACTGTAAGTCCCTATAGGAATATTATAGGAATATTTCAGTGATATATGGGAGGCGGAACACACCATAAAGTGCAATGAGGTCACCATAAACCCACCGCTGAATACCACAGACACTTTATAGGAATATTATAGTAATTTTCTTTTAGGGTTATAGTCTATAGGTTAGCTCACGTGGGGGGGGAGACCGCAGCCTATAAACTGTTCCTAATTGCTTGCAGATTCATTTTATAGCCGAAGCACAAATATAGATTATAATAGAGATAAAGTAGCATATAGTTTATGTTTATTATATAATTGGTATGCCTGTGTGTTGTAATGTGTTTTAGGATAAAGGGTACAGATTTGATATAGCAGGTCAACAATTTTGATACATTTATCCCTAATAAATGTCCCTGTTTTAGTTACCAAAGGAACAATCAACAGAGTTTGTGGGAACTCATAATGGTGAGCCATTGTCTTCATTGGCTACTCAAAGAGCGCCCCCTGTTCCTTGAACGGAGTATTACGTTTTCTAATAGCATGCTATTCAGTTATTGTTGAAAAGATGGCCTACTCCTCTAAAACAGGAAAAAAACAAATTAAAACAGAATTTCAGATAACCTTCCCCTTGTCTTAATAATAAGTAGAATAAGTCTGATATCTCTTCTCCTCACTGTGTTTTGGTGCGTCTTATAGGTCAGCTCTCCAACTCATTTTCACCTGAAACACGGTATACTTGGGATCCCTCAGGAGTCACAGTGCCACAGGGAAGCGTGCATGACAATGTTGAATCTCATTTCCCTTTTTCATTGTGTCAAAACAGCACAAAGGCTGCTAATTGCACAATCTATTCTCTGAGACTGTGTGTCAGTCCTCATTCCATGGATGAGTAGATAGCATTTAGAACTTCACTCTAATGCTGGGGCCGTTCCTATCACTACAGATTGAATTCCACACATCAAATTTATTTCAGATGTTATTATCTGTGGCAGCTCGCCAGTTCTGCCTGCCACTCACACAATGTCTCCACAAGGTGTTTTCTCCTCACTGCCAGCTGGGCTACTTTATTTTCCTGCAGCATAGAATTGGTGGGCATCAGGAGACAAGCTGGATCCAGTGGTGATATTCCCCCCATGTCATATTTTCACATTTTGTACTGGATTCTGGGCATTTGTAACTATTTGGGTTTCTAATAATTTGAGTTACAAGTTAAGAACTCCCTCGCAGACTATTTCAGTTCTTGTGCACTCATGATACCCAACACACCCAACTTTTGTTTTCACTCTCTCTCTCGCACTTTTGCTGTGTCGGTGATTCACTCCACTACTGCATGGCATTTCCTTTGCTCATGAGAATAGATGGGGTTCCTGGGTCTCTCTGAGAAAAGGAGCCCAGCGTCTCTGTCTCCCCGAGCAGGATGAATAATGGATGGGAATAGATCAGATGACTGAACTGCTTCATCTGGATCCTCTGTAGTAATGGCCAGCCATAGACTGTGTGTGTATGTTGTGGGTGTGTGTACTGTATGTGCGTGTGTGTGTGTGTGTGTTGTATATCTGTGTATTTTCTTGTGAGAAAAATGGTCATGCAGCTTACAAACAGTTAAGCAGTTTATTTTGGAATCAGATATCAGTTTGTCGCACACTGTATTTTGGCGATGCCCATTAATAGGGCAGTCGTCAGATTTTTCTATTTAAATTAGTGAAAACTGGTAATAAAAGATTTTTTGCCCCGGCCTCTTTCCCAGTTAATGTTTGATTAGAAATGCAATGGTTTTAAATTAAGATTTCTTTTCCCCTTGGTATGAAATCAATCAAATTAACGGAAATTGAATTATTTGAGATGGTAATCTATTTAGGCAAACCATTCACCATGAAAATGTTTTCCTCCTGTTGTGAAAGGAAGAATAATTGAATCAGACCCTTGTAAGTGACCCCAAATGGTTGAGCAAGAACAAAGCTTATTGAAATGAAATGAAACCACATAAGTGAACAGGCAGAGGTATGTAAAATTCAATTTGCTTCGCATAATATGTGTACATAGATACAGAAGTGTATAATATGTAATAGAACTGAGGGCATGTGAGGGGTTTGTGGAAGTGTCTGTGCAAGCCTCTGCAGTATCTCTATTCCTCCCCTAAGACAGTTTCCCCATATTTTTTGCCTATTTTAGCACAACAGCATTTAGCAACTATAGTAGTATAGTATTATCCCAAATTCCCTCTCTTTTCCCCTGTAGCAAATTATTACAGAATCACCACAGGTCAACAATTCTTTATGGCTTAGAGCAATGAAATAGCCTGTAGGCACTCAGTTGGTTTCTCGTATTTTTTATCATACTTACATATAGAGCCAACCTGTAAATCACAGTTGTCCTTTTTTACATTTTTGAGACAAGAAATCCTGTAAGTGATTTTTAGCACATTCATCCAGCTAAAAGTCACAGATAAGTCAAAGTAAAACACATATTATACTGTGCGTTATACTATGTATTATCACAGTACAAGCCCAGCCATACCAACTGTATGATTGCACCCTGTAGTTTCCAAATGTTTTCTCATCATATTATCTTTAGTAGTTGAATACTTTATTTAGTTACATGGGGTTACTGATTTGCAATCAAGCTAAGAAACTCCTATTCAGATGGTGATTTAAGAAACTTCTTTTGTGGTACAGTTTGGATGGACTGTTTGCTAAAGAAAACAGCCAACAAACACACCTGTACACAGTCTGTGTATCTGGTCAGTTCAAGCAATAGGAATCAGTTGTTTTCAACACATGTAAGTCTATGGCATATAATAATCATCTCCATCATACTGTGTCTTTTTCACAAGGGACGACACATAAATACTTGCGTTTAGACAGATGCTATACATTTTATCAGCACATGCACACACAGGCAAATTTAGCATCCATACCAAACACACAGACATACAGCAGGTGACTGTAATAAATCAGGAGTCACACACTACCTTACAGAGGCTTGATGATAATGTATTTGTTGGGTATACTATATGTCAAGTTAGCTTGAGGATGGCCTGAGTGTGCCTTTCTTGTCTCTCTATGTGCGGAGGAGAAATATTGTTCCTCCTCCTCATCTATATTAGTCTTTGCTGTGAAAGACTCAGGGACTTGCACTCTGCGTTTTTTTTTTGGCCACTTCGACCCTTTTGGAGCTTGAAAGAATGGTACTGACCCACTTCCACTTTTTTTATCTGCTTCAAGCGCTCCATGTAATCCAATGTACCTTCGGGACATCAAAAAGGCAGTTTATATATATATTTTATTTGTCTGATGTAGGCATTCCATTATAGCGTGGATTACAGACCTTTCAATGGATTATTTTCCCAGGGGATAATATAGCAATAACACACAAGAGGGTGTTCTTTCCTGTGATTATGGGTACGACAGTGATGCAATATATCCCAGCTGTAGTAGAGATATACCCATAATCACGGTACAGAACATCCTCAAGAGGATTGTGGCTTTTAGACAACAATTACCAACACAGGTGCACTGTCTGAAAAGTTTTCTTCAAACTGGTACAAATACATATGAATGAAAAACAGGAGCAAGCTCCCTGGTGCCTGAAGTGTTGGCATAGCAACCAATAATGTATGGCTAGTCATGCTTTGCTGGAACTATTAGCACAGCTGGAACCCTTGGCTGAAAATACCTATTGTACAGTATAATGTAGTGCAAACATCATTAGCATCAAACTGTCCATAACTATTACTGCTGGGAACAGGCTGGCTGGTAGACGCATGCTGTTAAAAGATGTTCACCATGCCCATAATTTTCCACTTTAAAGTCAGACTGAAATCAAAGATGAAATATGAATAATAATGTTATTATTCAGAAGTCAATCAACAATGATGACATAATTGATGATAGCAGAATTTCAAGTTTCAAACTTTGGTTAGACTATCCATGAAATACTGTTGCTGAAATATTGCTTCTAATGCTGAAAGGTTGGAAAATAAAGTGTGGCCCTGTCTTTCATTCACATTTAGATGGACAACCACCTTTTTAGTACTTTCTTAGCCCATCATAACTTAAACTACAAGTCCACTTTCATGCTAAATGTTTACAAATATTACAAACATAAATTAACATTTTCCAGCCTCAAAATCCATGTAAACCCATGTTTAACCGTCATTTAATGTCAGACCTTGTATCAAAAACAACACATTTCTGGGAGTGTAATGTTGTAGATTGTGGCTTCAAAGAGCTAAAACAGATGTCAAAATGTTACAAGACCTAAATCTGCCAAGAAACACTCCATGGAAGTATCCTCATGCTCACCCATGCTAAACAGTGCCCAGGGTTAAATCACATGTGGGTTAAGGCACATTTGCATACTAATTAGTGACAAAAATCCCTTAAAATAAGCCAGTGTAACTATGGATATCCCAAAGCCCCCTATGAACAACTTGATACATTAATTACTGAGTCTTAATTTCTCTTAGGTGGCAAGGTGGCCAGGGTTACAGAGGCCATCCTTCATCCAGAGGGCCAGCATCCACCCTGCCAAAGTCTTCTTGAACAAGACACTGAACTCTGAATCCCCTAGCAGCTCCAGGGCTGCTGTTCTGTACCTGAACCTGACCTCTGACCTCTCTGTGGAGGGGGACAACTGCTAAAAGAATTTCCCTACATGGATCAATGAAGTATCACATTATTAGTAGTAGTAGCAGTACTACTAGTAGTAGTGGTTGTTGTTGTAGTTATAGTTGTAGTAGTAGATCTCCATCAAAGTCATGGTAACTGATACAGTTATCACTATTTGATGGAGCCTTTGTAGTGAATAAAATTTTGATTTAGACAGCAGTGACTCAGATCTGGTCAAAACACATTTGAATTTGGATTCAAGCTCTTCATCTACTTCATCTAAGTGCATCTTGTGCTCAGCCAATATTTTCCCCAGGTTTCTTGTTAGTGTATCCATGATAACGATGCTGTTCAGTTCCCATGATTACACTGCAAAATGCACACTGAGGGACCAACCAAGCAAGAATCAAACCTCAGGAAATATCCAATAAAATCCTCTAACCTTGACAGAGCATGTGGCAACCATCTGTAATCCTATTTGATGCACAAATTGTTAGTCTCTGAGATTATGCTTTCACACATCAAAAAAATTTCAATTTTCAATTACTGAAATCAAAGACACGATAAATGTAGCGTAGAGGAACATCTTATCACCTTTTTTATCAGTCTTTCTTACTGCAAATGTTAAGAACAGTGGGCAAGTGCTAAAATCTTTTAACCTCTTTTACATAAAAGGATTCTCTAGGCAAGAAAATGTTCTGCAGTGCAAAACTACTGCAAAATAAAAATAAAAAAAAATCACATTCTGTGGGTCACCTGTCAAAAATATGCAGTTAGAAAAAGAGGTTTTCTGCAATATTCCATAACTTTAAAAACGACATTTTCAGCCATCCTTTTAAATTATGCATTTCTTTTTATGGATCAATAACAGAAACGTCAACAGAAACAAACAATCTTTACATATAACTAACTTGTTGCCTACTACTACTACTACTACTACCATAGGGAAAATAGAATAGCTTTTCAACTGCCAAAAGTGTAATCAATCAACAAATCAATTGCCTTTGAGTAAATCAAAGGTGCAAAAACTAACTGCAATGCAAACAAAGTGCATAGGATTCAGTCACATATATGGAAATGTAGTATTTTTTTTAACCCTTATATTATGGTTAAAATTGCTAAAGCCATGTCCTATATAACCTAATGAAATGGTAATATTTTAACCAATCAGAACTATTGTTATATTTAACATGGATCAAGAGGAAGAATGAAAAAGTACATCATATCCTAACTGTTTCACCCTCAGTCAAATGTGTTTTAATGCAACTCCAGAGAGATCACTTTTACACTGTACACACCCCAAGGGCACTTTAGCCAAAAAAGCTGGAAAACTGGACATAAAATACTAAAATAACCTTTAAATCAGCTGTGAATCCACATGATGTATACATTTCCCCAGTTTTGACTTATATGGCTGCTGAGCCTTTCCTGACAGAAGGCTCAGTCGTCCTTCAGTGACATCTAGAGGTGGCAATAGGCACAAACGTGCACTTTTTTATGCTTCCACTTGCCCTCCACTATGCTGTCTTTTTTATGCTGATGATACACAGCTGTATTTTGCTTGTAAAACCCAGTGATACAAGTAGCAAACACAAAATGTGTGATACCTTAATGTTTTCTTCAATTTATTAAATGTGAGGTTGTTATAATTGTCTTACCAAACAGTAACACAGCAATTGTGACAGCTTGGCAACTAATATCGAACCAGCTGCCATAAATTTGGAAGTAATTTCTGATTATAGTCTGAATGAAAATCAAGTCAAACAGTTGTTCAGTCTTGTTTCTACCAGTTACCAAATACCTCTACAATTAGGCAATTTCTATCCCTTTCGGGCTCAGAGAAAGTTATTGAAGCCCTCATTTCAAACAGTAACTAAGTTTTATTTTCTTGTAACAAGGTTTGTTACAAGAAACTAGGCTTTCAACTGGAATTAAGAGAAGAGATCCTATCTTCCATTGTAGCTACTTTACACTGGCTTGCAGTTTATTTTATAATAGACTTTAAGATTTCATTGATTGTTATTAAAGCAATAAATGTTTGACCCCAGATTATATTACAGATCTTTTAAGTCATAGATCCACAGATAGCACTTTGGAAGATTTCAGTGCCTAGAGAAGACAAAAGGTGATTGAATGTTTGCATTCAGATTGAGTTTTTGCATTCAGGGCCTGAGGAGATATGATTAGCAAATTCTGTATTGTCTTTTAAGACACACGTGAAAACTTCCAAAGTCCAGTTTCACTGAAATCTTGTTGCTTCATGCTATAGCGGTATTGTGTTGATGGAGTCCAATATGTTTTCTGAATTTTGTTGAGCATGCCTTAAGGAACCATTGTCTTTTTTGCTTTAATTTGATGGTTTAATTAGGCCAGGTAGTGGTCAATAAACTGTTGAGTGGACTTTAAAGCCTACAGTGTCTTAATTTGTATATAAATTTACACCGTTATGATAATACTGTTACATTGTCTTGCACAATTTCTATTCTGCTGAGCGGGCCTTGATGGAGCCAGAAATAAAGGTGTACCCTTTATTGTAGTTGATGTTACGCTAAAAGGATTGTTATGCTTCTTTTATTTTACAGCACTTTGAAACTTTGTTAAGAATGCTACTATTTCTTAGATGGAGTGTTCTTCTAAAGGAACAACATGGTGCTATATTTATTATAATGTAGCCATGCACACTCAGCATTTAAGGATTCATCCTACTCTAACGCTATTGCTATTCACTTTCTAAATCATAATGCCATTCATGCAAGCCACAGCCCATCGAGCAACAATCTTAGCATTGACGATTACTTTTCCTCCCATGTGTTTTAAAAGTTCACTTATTTAACTAATGAATGGGAACTATGAGAATCTTTATGAAAACAGACAGGATTTCATCAGGTGTGAAAAGCAGTGTGGTTTTAGTCAGACTTAATTGGGTCTTGTGTGTATTTTTTATTCATTTCTCTCCCCCGTCTCTCTCTCTCTCTCTCTCTCTCTCTCTCTCTCTCTCTCTCTCTTTCTCTCTGTAAAAGGGACGCGAAGCAAGTTTCTCTGAGGTGAGTTAAATTCAAAGTGTTTCAAACGCTTGACAAATTTGCCACAGCTAATGTCAAAAATGTTTTTTTGGGGTTTTTTTTACTTTTCTAGAGTGGCTCTACTTTATTTTACCAATTAATGTGGAGCATCAGAATAGCATGGAGAAAACTGTGGTAACAATATTAATATTAGAATGACATCCCTAATTAATTATAGTGCAATATGTGTGGTTATCAATGCTTTTATGTCTGTAGAGCAGGTGCCTGATGCATACCTGATGTGCTCGAAGCAGTAGCCTCTAAATGGTTTCTATTCCCATGCTAAGACATGAACTCTGCATTAATGAGCATTCTCTATCTGTATCTCCCATGACCAGAGTGAACCAACATTATAGTGCCCCCCCCCCCACACACACACACACACACACACACACACACAACTCCATCCCCCTACAAGGCAATATCATATAATAATCAAATTATATGATAATATAAAGTACCAAAATCACATAATTGGTATAGCCTATAGCTAAGAAACAGCCAATTTCACATCAAACAGATATAATTTAAAATATGAATTAAGACTAATAAAATATTATTTTTAATGGTTGGTTGTTGCCATTTTTAGATTGAACTACTCATGTTTTTTTCTCAGCCTTGGTTTTGACCATGTCTGTCCTCCAGTGTTAAGTGCTTTTAAAGCCCTGCTCTGGGATCTTTTTTTTTTTTGACCACATCAATTATTAACATATTTACTTAGATCCTTGAAGTATATGACTTCATCAGGCAAAATAACCTCTTCACAGCTTTCAGATCCCTCTATAACTCAAACTACAGGTCAATTTCACTCTCATGTTTACAAAAAACTATGAATTTATACATATTACTTACAGCATCAGAATGCTTTAGCTGTTTAGCTGTAACATCAGTACTTGTTCCAAGACCTCGATAAATGTCAATAAATGAGTGAATAAATGTCAATAAAACCAGTAGTGATAAACACCATACAGAAGCCTTCAATCGTGTCATACAATGTTTTTGTGATTCCTTAGTCATTGTTCAATTAATAGTTTAAAAAGTAAGTAGAGTAAGTGACTCAAATATAAACAGACTGGGGGAAGGATAATTCTGGTATAGAGAGCTGTGAAAATGTTTTCACCCTCTGTTGGATTTTCTGCATTTTTGCACCCTTTTCACATTGAATTTGTCAGATCTTTATGTGGGTAATAGTAGTTTATAGAGGCTTTGCATGCAACCTTTTGCAGAAGTGGAGCCATACATGCTGCAGGTGCTCTGATTGTTTATAGTTAGGGGTGACCCTCAACAATATAAAATAGCTACTTAGGATACATATTGCTTGGGCCTGATCTTCAAAACACTATAATCTACCCTGAATAAAGACTGAATTAAGTGAGACTGACACTGAATACAGACATTTTTCTTTGAAACTGATACTAAACTGACACCAAACTTAACTTAAATCAGTAAATACAAATCACAACTCATTACTCTGAAATATGTCTTTCAGTCTTGTGACATATCTATAATTCATGAAAAAGACAGATCTGAATAAAATAAATTTACAGATGAAAAAATGTGGATGAGACACTTGGCTCTTGAACTTTTTACACCTTGGCCCTTGGGGTTACTATTATGTGCCAAAATGTCCACTTTTGGAGCTGCCCAAAACACAGCCTGTCTGCCCCACCGATCAATCCATGTCACAATTTAGGACCTGGCTCATGGCAACCCACAATCATTTACAATAACATCAAAACTACAGTGCCATTTTCTCATAATCACTCAGTGGTGCAATGAACCGGACAGCAAATCAATGTAAATGAAAAAAAGGCCACACTGGAATGAGAGATATGACGAGGCTTTGCAATTGGTCTCATTGGAATAACTAATCTGCACATTGAATTATTCAGCTCACAAGCAGGAGAGAATGATGGCTTGTGTTTACAGAGTGACCCTAATTATCACAACCCTCTATTAGCAATGTGCACTGTCCTGGTATGGTGGCCTAGTAATGTTAATGTGGGCAAAATACTTGTGAGCTATATCAGAATAACATTATGTACAATGCTCCACTGTGTGACTGAGCAAAGACCCATTCAGGATTTTAAAGTTTTTGTCACATATTTAACTCCTCAATAGTTTGGTCATAATCCCCTGATATCTAGACATCATTGTCCTACGAAAGACATGAATAAAATATTTTGAACCTCTGAAGGTTCTCTTTCTCTCTCTCTTGTGTGTGTGTTTGTGTGTGTGTGTGTGTCTGTGCAGACTACTCTGAAACAAACTTATGAAGTTAACTCATCTATAAAGCAATGATGTAATATATCTGTAATAGGCAGAATGAGCTACCTACACTGGGACAATGTTAATGAATTTGGTACCAAAAGATTATGCTAAAGTGTATCTGCCTCAAGGACTGCTATACATGAGAGAGTAGATAATTATTTATTTTTTTAGGAAAATTAAAATTCAGATTCTTTCACAGAGAACAAAACTATCCTATTTGATTTAAAAGAATAATGCATCTACCTGAACATGAATATGTTAGATAAAACTACACAAAAGTTTAAGGGTTTAATATGTTTTCATATCATTTTAATGGAAAAAATAATCATCACAACACAATTTAACATTTATCACCAAAGTACAAAATAAGGGTTCAAAAGCTGATATTATTCACAAGGTGTTCTGCTATAAAAACAAAGGCTCTGAGAGGATTTATGCGTACAAAACCTTCTAAAAGGAACCTTTTCCCATTTATTTGCTGAAACATTCACAGTCCAATAGATTGAGGTGGTAACCTGTTAATTTGACAACTTCAATTTTTTTCTGATGTGAGTAGGTGTAGTCTCAAAGACATTAAGCATCTAAAAATGTTGTGGTTAATTGTGCTGTTTTTTTCTGTTCACGAGGAACATTTTAATTTACAAAACATTTTGGCCTCCTTGAAGTAAACAAAAATCTCTCACAAACATGAAGGGACATCACTAACATCTACATTGCCATGGTGATCATCTCCTTTCCTCCTGCTTCAGGTGGGTGTTCATGGTCTTATCCCTACCTGTGATGGTGTGAAGGACCAATGTGCTATTCTTCAGTGTAGCTGTACCTGTGACATGGCCGGGCTTCATCAAAAACTAGATCCATGATGGTGATGGAGTGCAGACATAAATCCTCCAACATGTCCTGTTTTGGCAGTTCATGGTAAACCGTCATGATACTAAGTCCACCACCGGTCGTGCTCCAACATGCGTAAGAAAATCTGCTGCTGCTACTACTCTCCCAGGAATTTGTTTTGTTGCCCTCTGGGAGGCGCTGTACAGTTGGAGGAGCATCCAAGAATGTACAAAAGGTCCTTCATCCCAAATGCAATCACCTTTCCCCTAACTCAAGCAACCTGTGAAGCCACAGACACATTTCCACTACATTGGACAATAAAGCTCTATTTTATTCTACTCTACTCTACTCACCTTCTGTAATATCACAGTCCAAAGGATCAGGTTAAAATCCAGAGCAGAACAACTGGGATTGTACATTGCATAGAGGGTGAACATTCACCTGTAATTAGGGGTCCAAGCACGTAATGCTGGAACCCTATTGTAGTTGCTGGAATTATTCTGCTTCTTTCTTTCTTTCTTTCTTTCTTTCTTTCTTTCTTTCTTTCTTTCTTTTTCTCTGCTATAAGTATCTGCAGCTCAGAAACCGTAAGTCCTACAGCAGCCATATTTGGCAGGTGGGCTCCTATGGCCCACCACTACTCAGCCAAGGCAGCCTATGCACATTGGCCAGATGGTGGCGCTATAACAAGCAACTTTACGTTTTGGCCAATAACTTCTGAACCGTGTGTCGTAGCCTGAAAATTCTTGTGTTCTTAGAGTCTTTGGAATGTGCCGAGTCCAACCCACATATCACTTTCAATGTCCACCATATTGCATTTAAGAAACACTTTTTTCGCAACTCCTCCTAGGCCATTCATCCAATTCACATGAAACTTGGTGTGGAGAATTGAAACTTGGTGTGGAGAATCTTGGGACCGTCCTCTTTCAAAGTTGTATAAAAGTTACTGATAGGTCAAATGGTTTGGCTTTTATCGACCAATAAACACGCCATAACACTAAATTGGCCATAACTCATTAACCATTCATCTAATCAAGTCAAAATTTTAAACACATGTTGAGAAGTGTTGCGTGAACACACCCACAAAAACATTTTGAGCTGTACCACTAGTGGGCCCTACAAAGGCAAAAAGTTCATATCTCATAATTGACCACATAGATTTTTATGAAAATTTTTACACATGTTCTAGGATGATGTCCAAGTCGATCCATGAAATTTAGTCATTATTGATGAAAGTGGGCGTGGCTTATTGCATAATAATCAAGTCTTCACTGGTATTAAAGTCACAACTTCCTACCCCCGTTTCTGACGTCGCCCCCCTCTGTTTATAGCAAAAACTGACTGTGATCCCACAGTGTTATCCTCCTAAACCGTACATTACAGGAAAAGAACAACATGATTTTTGAAATCGTCATACCTTAATTAGTAAACAGCCCAAAAATTATAATGATATCTTGAAAACTGAGCGCACAGTAGATGGAAATGTGTAGCTGCAAATAGTTTCATAAATTGACAATGTGATATGTTCAAGATAGTTTGTTCAATCTTCAACAAACTAAATACAAATGATATCTGGACTGTCAAGATGATGTCTGTAAAGCCATGTGTAAATTGATTAATGTGGCACGCTAGTACAGTTATAATATTCTTTCTGAGGCTTTCAATATGGTTTGGACTAGCACCAGTTGGCAGAGTGGTTAAGCTCAAGTCTTTGCATCACAAGGTTGTCAGTTCAAGTCCCTGATGGACTGTGACCATTTTGAAGTTTCATAAAAAGTACATCAACGCTAAATCACACAGTGCAGAAAACTCAAAGCAGGTGTTTGACATCATCTGTCAATGGCAAAATACCAGAATGTCATCACTGATTGGGGTGTGGCCAGACCTCTCAATCCACAGAGAGCAGTGCAGCAGCAGTTTTCTGGCCCATGTGACTTACTATTGTTTTATTCTTTAATGGAGAGCACTACAATGTTCTATAAAGTGATTAGCACTGTCAGTCTGTCAATCATAGGTTGCAGTATCACACTACTTCTCCCTTTAGGTAGTTTCTCCTCACTAAACCTATAACAGCTGTTTGGCTCAGTAGGTAAAGCATCAGCCTTTCATGTGGAAGGTTGTGGGATCAAATCCAGACTTGTCCTTTCCAAAGTCATTAGTCATCAAGGACAAATAATAGGAAGTTTGGCTGTTGTGAACAACTCCCGCAATGTGGTTGCAATGAAAAGATTAACTTGACAGAAGTCACGAGCCAACACAAAAGCTGGTGTTAGACTGCATGTTCGATCTTCACAACATGTCAGTTTTTGTGTGTGTCTTTCTACCATCTGTAATGTTTTGTCTATCTGTCTGTCTTATCAAATTGTGCTTGGACCCCGCAATCGGCGCTTGCGGCTATATTTCTACATTGAAACTACTTTGGCTTCTAAATTTAAAAATGTTCTATGCTGTACATTCAGAGATAAAGGCCAAATAATCTTAAAGGCTCTAAATCGCACGTATTTTTATTTATTCAAATTAGTCCCAACTTCTAAGCTTGTCTCTTGTGCTGTGATTGAAAACATAACAGAAATTCGGTTAACTTTTTATGTATGCTTTGTTTCTGATCTTATTTATACAACTAACTAGCGTACTGGCCTCAGGCTTATGCCTCTGCCTCTATATCTGACAATGAGAAAATGAGCTAACCTATTCTAATCTACACTAAGTGAGAAAATGGAATTGAATTAAACATGCTCTTCCCTCTTCGGTGAACCTTAATAAAAATCCATCGCTGGCTCATGCACTATCAATGAATGCTGAGCTGAGGATGCATTCTGCTTTATATTTCCTCTGTGTGAGATAACAGGCCACTGTGGGAAATATTGATGAAGCCCACATACACATTTTATTCTCTATTGAATAATCTGTTCATCTGTGATGGTTCATGGATGATTGATATACCAATTATTTAAATATCTGCCTTATAGCTTGCCTTTAAATTCTGCAATGTATAAGTCACAAAAAGCCTGAAAGTGTAACTGCCCCATGATCTCTACAGCAAGTGAGAGATTCAGGCCAAAGTGGGTTGACGTTACAGTCAGCTTCACAGGCCTTTACACAGAATATCCTACATGTTAGGCAACGCTGTGCAGAACACTGTCAGTCACAAATACTACATTATGATTCTGAAGTGGTTTATATTCCTCCCCAGATACACTACAAAAGCTCAAAAGTTCTCCAAAGTATCTTTCATTCTCAAAACAGTACCCAAACGTACTGCAAATTAGTTTACAACTCCGGCGCTGCTGGCTTGGCTCAATTACATTTTCCGGTAAGGTTCATTGCTTCATTACACAGCGTTACCAGACAGGGGGAAAGTCATGGTGTCCTTTAAATTAATTAAGATGAACCCCAATTCAAAAAGATTCAGAATGCTATGTGATATGGCTCAGTCTCTGCTGCTATCATATATCATATCTTATCAATTGATTTGGCTCCAAGCAGCTCTGTGTACTGTAGGGCTGATACTGCAATGAAGCAATGAAATAATCTGTAGTTTCTGCATGTCTGAAGTACAGCTTCTAACAATATGTTGCAATTCTCAAAATCTTGTAGTTTGTAAATATATGTGGTTTTACAAATAAAAGTTCAAAGTTAGTCAGAATTAATATTCGTTCCAAGATGAGATATCCACCAACTGAGAGAAGTGCCATCTACTCTTATAAAACAATTCATATCACAGCTAATAATACTTTTAAAGGATATAAGGTAAGATAGGTCATATGCTGACAAAATTATTATACCATTATAGATTGCATCCCCTATACTTTAAAGACACTGAATGATGGGTAATGATTGGGGGGTTTTTTCAACTTGGACATATATTTTTCATACATTTTGAAATAGAATTAGATACATTTTCTTTTGTCAGCCATCATTTTTCTACACATGTAGCTGACATGTCCTAATATTACCACCACGTTACTTTATAATGTAGCTTATTTCTGCATTACAGTCAAGATTTTATGCCTGCTCATTCATCCATTACAAAGGCGCTTGCAGCAGACTGCAGGTATTATCACTTAATCTGAATCACTGAATGAATAGTGACTAATATCAAATATCTTTATTAAAACATGCTCAGCTCTACAATCCAGCACCTGCCTATTCACCAGTCACATGCTGTTCATTAAGTCTCCCTCTTTTCTGTCAGTCATATCTCACATTGGCCATAACTCAGCTGGGGACAATGGTGATAACAGCACATCATAGGCCTTTTCAATTAGTTTCTGAGATGAAAAATATGTAATCCTCATCCTTCATGCCAGGATGCTTTCCCAGATTACAACAGCGTCTGTATTAATCATTACATTTATGAATCAAAAGTCTGTGCTTGCATAGCTCTGCCAGTCATATTGTTTGGCCCCAGGCACAATGACAACTACTCATGCACAAGCATAACAAAGACAATTAGGGGTTTTATTGTGTGTTTTTGTTGTATTCATTATTGCCTTTCTTTTTCTAATCAACAAATGCTAGCAATCACTGACGGCACTCCCAGGCCACGCCAAGGACTGAGGGCTAATCATTTGCATAAAGTAAGAATGATGCTGCCTGATGTGCCTAAGATGTTCACTTGTGATAAGATTCACTCAACCTTTAGTATAAAGTACTCAAACTGTAAAATGACTCAACGCCGCAGCCACATATAATGTCTCTCCTGTATATTGAAAATTGGAAACTGGAAATGTCACTCAACTACAAGCGCTGGCAAACCAACGTTCACACAACAATGCAGCCTTTAGCTTGCTAGCTAGCCTGACTTAGCTAATGTTACAGGTATAGCAAGCTAGCATAGCTGAAACATTTTCAAAACACATTGTGTAAAATGTAAATAGCTTCCAGTATTCAGGTCAACCAGGCTATAAATTGTGAAAGTGTCCTACCTTTTGGTGAACGGGTGTAACAGTCCAAAACATCCGAAACAAAAGGAGATGGGATATTTCCACTAATGCTCAAGTGCTGAAGTTGGCTTTACCTTGTATGTCTTAACTATGTTGTGGGTAAACCAAAAAGGTAATTCCAACCAAAAGGTTTTTGCAGGCCATTTTTTTCCTTTGACACATTGTATCTCTACAGTGCAAATAGGATTTGATCATATAGAATAAGACTACTGAGGGTCACTCAGGGAATTTTAGATCAATTGAAGTCCAGTATTTAGCCTGTGGTTTCTGTGTTTAGTGTTGTGACAAAGCAATTGGAGTAATGAACTGGCACAATAAATTATACTAAAATAATTTCTTAGTGATTCCTTTGTTAATTTTTATTGATTTATAATCAATTTATAAATATAGACAAGCTCAGCCAGTTGCTTGAACAGGGCTCAAATGGTCTGTAGCCAGTAGCTCTTCAGGAGGTGGCATTCCTGGCAAATCCCCACATCTAATTTTAACATAAAAAGTGTTGTGACCACCGGATCTGCAGGAGAGTAAGTCATTTTTGCAGTTTCAGATGGACATAAATTATGCAAATGTATTGTAAATGTGCAGGAAATTGGTTTTTAAATGGCCAAAATTGTTCTGGGGAGGATCCCCAGTCACCCCATTAAGTGTTTGGACCTTTGGACCTCACTAAAAACTGTTGAACATGACAGCTTTTGTATTCATGCAAAGGCTGGCTGTTGCAACAGTCAGGTTGGTCTTTTATGACAAAGGAGACACTTGTGAGAGTGTTGTGCATTACAAAATTATGCGACGGCTAAATTTAGGTCCCGTCAGTCGGGTTATTTTTTACTTGACGTATTTCATGTCCCTCTTTGTTCTACTGTGTATTATCCATGACTCAAATGGAGCTATCTGGCAGAAAGCACCTAATGTAATAGTTCTGTTTTTTTTTCTCCTGTGATGAATTGAATTAGCCAGCAAAGACATGCATATGAACACTGTCTGAGCTCAGACAGAAATTAGGGGCGGAAATAGAACTGATGAGAACTCACTAAATTCAATCCACAGCATCAGCTAATGAGCTTATAGGTAAAAGTGCTACGTGCCTATTGGCTAGGGTTGGGGTCATTCAATTTTAGATAAAAAAAAAGAAAAAAGAAAAAGGCACTTTAATGGTTAAATGAAGGCAATTAATTTCAACAATTGTCAGTAGAATGAATCTGAGAAGTATTCTATGTCAGCTTCTTTCATTTTAGAAATGGGGTGAAAATTCACTTCCTCAATTGAAAGTTAATGGACCTGGTGGATAAATATGGAAGCCTCCTGGACTGGCATTACTTGATTTTGCCGAGCCATCACACAATGCAATTAGCACACGCTTTTTGCATCCCCTCTTCCTCTCTGTCCCAAATGGGCAAAATCATGACATTAGGACACTTTGCACTGTGGGATGGGTATGAAGAAATGGGTTGCATCAAACCAGGTGGCTGCCTTCTTTATGCACCAATCCCTCTCTTGACAGATGCTTATAATCTTATCTCTCAGTGACACTCATTGGAGAAATATATAACTTGATCACTTCAAAGAGCAAAAAGAAGTGACACTTTAAAGTCCACCTCCCCTTCACTGCATCATAGAGGGTATAATGAAGAATTGCATGAAAAATTTACACAATCACTTCAAAGAAAGCACAAGCTTTCATGATTTCACATATATTGTCTCTAGGATAGGTTCAGAATTGATGAGAATTGCTCTATATCAACCTCCCCATCAAATCTCTTTGATAAGAGTGCAATTCTCCACATTAAGAAATTTTCTTTTTACTTTGTAATCAGCAGATTGCCCTTTTTATCTCTCCTAATGGATATTTGTTGTAGACACAGTGTCTGCACAGTGCTTTCAAGACACTGTATAATGATGATTAAAAGGTATTCAACAACATAATGATGGTGTATTTTTATCCACCTAATGGTTAAGAACACTGTCAACAGCTTAGGTTTTTGAACACGAAAATATAATGTGAAATATTTAGTTTAGTGGCCAAAGTTGTTGGCGTTCTCAGTTTACTTTTAGATGAAACACAAGAGAAAAGAAATGATTGAAAGGCTGTGATTTGTGACTGGGTCACAGGAAATGAGCAACAGGCGAAATTTCTTTGTTGTTATCCTTCTCACACAATCAATAGAAGTGAACAGCAAAAAAATTGAACAGCCCCCTTCAAAGTCCAGCTTATTCTATTTGAAGTCCATATTGTACTTCAGAATGGGAGTAATGCCAGAGGTACACTCTGCCCTCAGCTCTCATGAGACCAGGAGTTACAGCAATGCAGTGTTATGCAAGGGCAGAGCGATGCAACATTATACTAGTGAACAAAACCTCACTGTGCCTTAGAAATGTTAACAAACCAGTGTGTTACAGTTAAAAAGAAAAGATCTGAGGTTCCTTTCTCAGGATCCAAATATGAGAAATTGTATCTCGCCTTGTGCCAATGAAAACGCCTTAGTGCACCTTAAAAAGGATGGGCTGTGTTACTTTTCACCACATGTTGTGACAATATGTGCTGCTATTTTAATTGTAAGTTTTGTTGAAATACAAATGCACTACAGTTGCTTGGGTGGAGGGGTGGAGGGGTATGTATGGTTGGAATGGATGAAGCTATGTTGACATTAAAAACTCCACCTGTTAACACCAAAGTACTGTTGTAGCACAGCGTTGTAGCTAAGAGAATCTCTGAACAAAATATTTAATTCATGTGTTGACTACCACTGCAGTTATAGAATCACCGAGCTACTTCTTGATATGTGAATGTACTGCGCTCATTCTCGTGTGACTTCTACCGTACTGCCTGGTGTACGAGCGCACGCTGTAATTTTAACTCATGCAGCGCTAAAGAGGCCTAAACAAAGATAGAGATAGAGAGGGAAGGAAGATACTGCACATGCTCTTCCAGCCTATAGGAACCCTTCCTCACTAAAGCAGGGCTGGAAATTCCTCTCGCACATGAGTACAACTGTCTAAAATTACTAAATATTAATAAATAATAATCATTATATAATCATTTATATGATTCATATAATATTGATAATTAATTAAGAAACCTTAGATGTTGGTCTGAATGTGAGACACTGTCATTGACTCCCAGCCAGAAGCCAGAAGCAGTCTAGTCTGACTAACAGTGAAGACAGAAATAGTCAGAAGTGACACCACATCACTTTGCCTGTATAGAGCATTGACTGTAAAGGTATAGAGCTGCCCAGTCACATGGAAATCCTGAGGTCTTCAAGGTTCAACAAGTGTTTTGGCCGTTCATCTGTAGCACCCAGTTTTCAAATATCTGGTTCCATATGGTTCCATTGATTCAGTTGATCGGAGAATTTACAGTGCAGTAGTAATGGATAACTAAATTGGTTTTGCATTACATTTGCTGTACTGGTATAAGTTCATCAGTACAAGATAATTAGCCGTTTGTTAGTTCAGTGAGTTTGGTCAGTTCCTTTGTAAATCCTGCCCCTTGTCCTTCATATCATTCAATTGTGATAGGCTGTATGTATTGCTCGAATGAGGGAGGAATTTATTAGTGGATAAGATACGGCACCAAGACGCCTGTGCCTTGGTGTTATGGTGATTCAGTGGTGATTCAGTACACATCAGTTCATCAGAAAGATTTGTTCAAAAAGATTTGTTTGTTTAAGTACTGCACAACACTAGTCCACAATTGTACAGCATTTTATAGATTCCCCAAGAGTGAATACTTGAAAGAACAGTAGATTAGACTGTAAAATAAAATTTCTTTCAAACAGGTATTAGGATACTACGGCTATTACAGAGCATATAGCTAGCTACCATGCTGAGCAGAGAGTGACAGTGGAACGGGCAGAAGAGCTGTTCTGATTGTGTGACTGGTCAGGAGTTGTATTAGGTGTCCTGCAAACGTGTGTCTGATGATAAAAAAGCTTATTTTTCAACACAGAGTTTGAAACATTCATAATCATTGATGATAGCAATCACATAATGGAGCCTTGCTTCACCCTGTAGAACATAATCAGCCTATACCTGATATAAATCAGCTGTAATCAACAACAGAATGAAGTTGGACGGGCGACTAACACGGGGAAAATCACTTGTTGAAACACGGTACCACGTGACTATCCAGCTCTATACAGTCTGGCCCTAATTTCATGGCACAGACACACAGGTGTGTTTAAAATGACACATCATTTTAAGAGTTTACTTAGTAGTATGTGGAGTTCGACTAGAAACAAGGCCGTGACCCGTTTTGGTTCAAGTCAAATAGTTTAACAAACACCATGATGCATTGCGCATCTGAGTAGCTAACACTTTACATGAATTACGGTTCATGATCCCTTCATAACCCCTAAATAAGAGCTTCATAACAGCCAGATGGTGGATTGCCTGGATGAACACTGGTTGAATCCTTGTGTCGGGTTTAATTATTTAGACTCCACATGATCGGAGTACCACTATGTTTTCTTTAACCTGTTCAGGTATTATGTTATGAACCAGAGTTTGTGTATAGTGTTACCATTATCATTTCGTTAATCTTCATACATGCAACAGATTATTTATTTTGATCAATGCATATTTCGTAGATGAGGCATATCGCTTGTCTTTTCAACTGGGAATTCTTTTGAGTTTCTATATTCCAGAGAGCACACTGAAGGCGGAAAGATAACTGAGAGCAGTTTTCTGCATAAGTTGAAAGTCGGGGGTTTGAAATGGGTATAGAATATGTGAGAGGGTTGTCATACATCCTGAGTGAAATCCAAAGTGACAGGCTTCTTGAAAGACTGAAGATCTGATGCAAACTGTCATTGCACATTACAGTAGCTGTGAATACTAAGCTCAGCTTACAAGATGTTTGAGGAGTCTGCGATGAAATCCTTAAAATCAGTCTGTTACTGTAATCGATAATGCCTGTTATGCCCTTCATAAATCACAATGGGAGCATTTGGAGAGGCTGTGCACTTATGTTTTGATAGATTTGTGATACTAGCCAGCTCTTCGCCACCTGCTCAGACATAACATCTGTGTTGAACTCATTTTATGTCGTTATCAGATTGTAATTTAGGTATATTTCAGAGATCTATTACAATAATTTGTCTATTATTGTGGTATGTAAATGCGGCAAAGGGTGTGTGTGTGTGTGTGTGTGTGTGTGTGTGTGTGTGTGTGTGTATACATGTGTGTTTGTGTCTGTGTTTGCAGTAAGTGTGCCACACTTATGAATATACAAAGAAAAGTCATCACCAAGCAGTAGAGTTTTTGTACAGTAAAATCTTGAAGGTGATGAAAAGAAAGGCCAAGGCAAAAGCATATCACACATTACAAAGGTGCTCAGATGGAAATAATGAATTTTGTGAATTTTCATTTACTGTTTGAGTTGTCAAATATCATAATAATGGTTTGTTTTGTCAACTTCCAGACCAAATGATGTATACAGAGCATTCTCTTTCATTATTCTTCATCGCTATGATTTATTATATACTGTTCACCAAACATTAGATTAGATTGCAAAGTTGTTTTCTGAAGCAAACTGCATTAATTAACATAAATAAAGTCATTAAAAAGGTTGGAGATGGGCATAACAGATAACAGAAAAAAGTGAATGGAAATGAATAAAAACCTGCTGTAAAATATCTGAGAGCAGGACAACTTCCTCTGACAAGTGAGTGAAATTGGACAGCAACACTTATTTTTATCTAGTCTAGTCTACCCATAACATATGAATGTAAACCAGATGATTTACCAACCCTACCAGTTTAGTTTTCATTTCATTTATTTGCACAGTTCTAAAATACAGAGGCAAAGTAGTGTGTGACATAAACAGTGACAAAATATGACAATAAAAGCACAGAAAGAAGAGATGCAAATTACTAAACTGTGCAGGTGAGATAAAAAAGAACACCTTGCATCAAAACAAACAAAATAAAAAGAAAACAACCAAACAGAAAAGAACAAGAAAACTACCAGACTAAAATTCTAAACTAAATTCAATATCATTTCAGGTGCATGGACCCTCACCTGGCGAGCTCGACCTCCCATCCAGCTGCGGCTTTGGGTCAAAGAGTCAACAAGCTAGGACAGGCACCATGGGCTCATGATGAAAACAGGTGACTGTCTTCCAGATCCTATCACATTTACACTAGAAAAATAGTCAACATTAGCTTTAATTAATTCTTGATTGCATTTGCACATTGTCTATGTATGAATAGTGAGTCAAGATGAAAATCTGTTGACATCAACACCATCTCTTGGTAAAAGTAGAACTATGCTGCCTCCACTCGTCAAAAAGACCACATTACATGTAATGTGCTGTATGATGAAATATTGCTGTCTCGGCTAACGCTCCATTTTCATGCTATATTGTTTTTCAGTCCCTAGGTGGCAGCAGATGTCCAAGATATCATCCAAACTGTGCCTTGCTTGTTGCTTTTATTTGATTCAATTTGTGTCCTCTATTCCATATCCCTTCACATTTGGTGCTATACAATTGAACATTTTATTTAAGAATACTGAAACACAACTGAAAAACCTAAAGTGTTGTAGTATTTTTACATATTGGTTTAGACTTGTCTTTAGATTTTAAGACATACTGCAGATGTAGTTCAGGCCTAAACCTGTGCTGGGTGGGTTTTGTAGTGTGACTCTGTAGCCAAAGGAACATTTTCAGCACTTAAGCAACGTAGTCCTGACAACACTCAAGGACCCACTTTCAAACAGTCTTCAATAAGGACTTACTAACTTCTGAATTCAATTAAATTCTCTGTGTAAAGTCTGTGTTAACATGTCGTCACAGAGTGTTGATAGACAGTTATTTTCCCAGCGCACTCAGCTGTGCTGATGAGGGGGAGGTGAAGATGACATGCATGTTGTCATTCTGGCCTGCCAGTCAAACACTGGATTATGAGGGGAACTGAGCCCTCTCTGTACTTGGCGATGATGGAAGTTGGTTGGAGCGTTACACTGACGTGTGGCAGTGACATCTCATGTCTACAGTGGTGACAACACTCACGTTTGGAGTTTGAATGCATTGTATAAAACACCTCAAAAGAGCAAAACCTTGCTGAGGTAGACATACAGTATTCTGCAGCACAGTAATGACTTTTATGAAGATATCACAAACTCACCCCTGAAAGGTCTACAAAGGGATTGGACACAGCGTTCTCTCTCTCTCTCTCTCTCCCTCTCTCCCTCTCTCGCTGTTAATGAGTGTGTATATGTGTGTGTCTGCGTCTGTGCCTCTGTCTCTGTCTCTCTGTGTGTGCGTGTGTGTCTGTGCCTCTGTGTGTGTACTGATGCGTGTGGATGTATGTGAGTTCAGTCAGACTCCTCCAGATCTCCGCCTACGCAGATTAATATCAGCGGCCCACAAAGGAGCCCTCTGTGCCTTGCAGGACAGACTCCCAGGACAATGAATCCACTGTCTGACAGCACCATCTCCTACTCCAGCAAACTGATACGTGCCTCTTAGTCCCGAGATTATAGGGAGTTCAGTCCTCCAGCTGTATCTGCTCTCCCTGCTGTAAAGGTGATAATTGAATGATGCAGGTAGGCTCAAAGGTTTCCTCAAAGCTTTGCACTTCTTCATGCATCTACACTATATACAGAACATTGAATCAGAGCAGTCGAGTTACACTGAATCTGCTGGGTAGTGGTAGGCTGCCTCAAATCTTTAATTGTGCTTCAGTTATTATCATTATCTTTTTTTTTTTTTGAAAGAAATAAGTGCAGCGGAGAGTGAAAGAAAAATGGGAGAGGGGATGATGTGACAGAGGTTACGAGCTTGATTCAAACCCACAGTATTTCAAGCCCATTATGCTTAACAGCCGTGCTGCGTTCTTGTTTGATTAAGACTCAGTAAGAGGGAAAAAGCCTCACCACTGCATTCTCAAGAAATGCTGTGTAGCTCACTCATCTAACCAGTCGTCGTAGCTCTCCGTTCCCCCATTTCCCTGTCAGTCACGATCATATGCACCCCATGGATGCATACCAAACCTCCAAACCAGCCCCTCCTTTCCTAAACTACTTCCTCTTTTCTTCCTTGACCTGGAAACCAAAGTTCATACTCTACTGTCACAATAGTGGAGGAGACAAGAGGAGCTAACATCTCTCAATTCTGCTTCAGTGGAAGATGTTCAAGTGTATATCTTCCCCACCAGGATAGCCAAATAAAATGAAATGCCAAGTTTATTGGACGTAAGATGACTGGACCATTAGGTAGATAGATAGATAGATAGACAGACAGACAGACAGACAGACAGACAGACAGACAGACAGACAGACAGACAGAAAGCTGGGAAAATGATGCTCTTCCTCTACAAGAAACTGTGTGATCATTTTTTGGGAAATTCAAATTTTTGTGAATGCTTAACAAGATAGCATGAAAATAACAAGCAATTTCAACTTTTCTGTAACTTCAACTCAATAAAAAGCTCTATTTAGAGGGCATTTATAGGCATGACTCATCAGCTGACTCATACCTATCCCATCTATGATGCTGAAGCACAAATTCTAGCCACGCCCACTGCAACCCCCCCCCCCCCCACACACACACACACACACATCTTCTCTTCTCCCGCCCTCCTCCCCTTGTTTTCTCCAAGTTCCTTCCCGATAGGAGGCGAGTGGTTACGAGGGAGGAGTGGGAACGAGCGTTAGTGAAAATTCTTGGGATGCGCTCCCTGTGGTTGTGTGTTTAGAGGGAAGGGCTGTTGAGGGATGCACATACTACACATGTGCAAGATTCAACCACAAGACATTACACGATACAGCCAGCCCACAGACTGATTTCGATTCATTACATTTTTGTCCATTGCATCTCTGTACTGGCCCACAGTGTAAATCAAATGCACACCCCTCTCTCAGGGTGCCAATGCTATCTCCCCGCCGTGCAATCAAACAAACAACATTATCTTCTCAGGCATCCCCTACAGTGTTGCTGTCACAGGTGCTATTCAATTTATAGCTTAAATACAAATGGATTGCATAAGGCTCTAAGAGGCCTTTGGGAGGAGGAATGAGTATTTGACCCGCAGCTGTACTTCTTCATTCTAAGGAGCAAGGGAAGTATGCAGAGGCAAGGATTATAGTTTTTATTGTGCATTTTCGAATTTGAACATATCTCTAATGATATCTCTGAAACTTGTCAGTTTTAACCTATGCCAGTTTGATAGAGCTTACAGTGCTTGGATAAAAACACAGTTACAGTATGTGCAGCTAACCAGAAACTCAAGAAACAGTATTGTTCTGGTACTTATTTCAGAGTAATGGAACTTGTTTAGAAAGAACACAAAAAAAGAGTAAAAGAGTAGCCAACTAGGAAGCACTGAAGCAATTAGCTAATTTTTAACAGAAAATACTACCCCCACTCCCCTGCCCCACTCATCCACCCACCTATGTAAACAAAAATACAAAACAGAAATAAACAAACAAAGAAACGAACATAAAAGTGACTTTGCTGTTGTTCTTATGAAAGCCAAATGATTAGTAGGGTTCTATTAACCTCTCTTTAGAAATCTGGAATTAAATAAGGGACTTAAAAGTTCAGATTATATTTTACTGTAAATGTAATAAAACCTGGAGAGGTTAAAGTACAGACTTTTAGAAGTATTCAGATAGTAGGCTAGTAATCATGCTCACACTGATTGTACTTGCAGAATTCTTCTTCTTCTTCTTCTTCTTCTTCTTCTTCTCATCATCATCATCATCATCATCATCATACAACTAACAATAATACAAAATACAAAAAATACACATGTACTTCAGAATATGTACATCTCTATACACTTCAGAAATACATATTTTTGTATATTTTGAATCAGATGTGTAAACATTCTGAAGCACATGTGAAGTGTATTTTTTCAGCATGCATAATATTAATATTAATAATGTTAGTACTAGACTACTACATATGATATAATATAATATAATATAATATAATATAATATAATATAATATAATATAATATAATATAATATAATATAATATAATATAATGTAATATAATATAATAATTTAAGTGTTTTGTCTGAAGCGTTACATATTCAGCCTTTTTTCATGACACTGACTTCCTTTGAGACCAGCGCACTATTTAACAGGAGGTTCATTATTCCGCTTGTGCGGATTAATTCACGTGAGTAAGAAGGCAGTGCTTGTCAGTCAGACTTTGAACAGTGCGCTGGCGCTCATCACTGGTCCTCCCTGGCTGCTGGTCTACGTTACCGACGTCGGTTCTGACAGTTACCTCCGACTTGCTCAAACACATAGACTAGGATGAACAGTTCCTAAAAGATAGCAAACCCGAGAGCCATATCATAAGGAGCAACCAGAGATTAAACGTTAGCTAGGTTACGCGGTCTAGCGTTACCGTTATCCGGGAGTTGCAATGGTCCAGTCAAGGGATATCTTTTTAGCCTTGCTTCTTGTGGGCTCTACAGGTAAGAAAATCTCACATCCAACACTCCTACCCCGCTTAGCAGCTAGTGTATTTAAGTTTTTTGCATTGCTATGCATAACGCATTTGTTTCTGTCCGTTAGTGGTCAGGACGCTGGCGTTTATTCTCCTCCCGTTCTCCCCTTTCCCTCCGCCCGCACGCACTCGGTTAGCAGGTGCACCGTTAACGTTACTGCAACTGCTCGTCGCTGCTAATTAGCTTACTGCCTAGCTAAGGTGGCCGGATGATCTGTTGGCTGAAATAAAAACAGCTTGCTGATTATGCATTATACCATTCCCCCTGTTCAGTCAATAGATAATAGCGTTGTTATCTGCGTGACCAACACAGCCTGTACACTGACTTAGCGTTACTGTATCTGAAAAAACAAAACATCACGTTCAAGGACAGCCTTTTAAATTTTATCAGTGTGGATTTAGCCCATGTGTGACAGGAGATATTGTATATGTCATGCGGATGCATTTTTTTGCCGTGGCTTTTTCATCCATAATCTGGTGTTGGCCATTGGTTTCTTGCTCAGATGGGACGTGTTTGTTGTTGATGGGGAATGATGCTCCGGTCCCAATATTTGTAGGCACACATACACACACACACGCACACACACACACACACACACACACACACACACACACACACACACACAGTGTTTTGGGTTGAGTCACGATTTTCCAGTTAAAGGTATACTGTACAACATGAAATACGTGTCCCTCGTACCGGGAACCCTTGTAACCCCAGCCCTATCAGTGTGTACAGGTATATTAGTAGGCCTATTGTGGTTATCAATAATTGACATTGGATGTTTACATACACCAAGGCTTCATCCCATTATAGTGTTGGTTTATTTGGTCTTATCTGCACAGCGATGCACAGCACACACAACTTATACTGTATGAATCATCTGTGATGTAATCTCCTGGTACATGATGAAGGGCTTGAGTTGGGATCCTATATGTTGCACCTATATGCTGCTATGTGTTAAACTGGGTAAGTTGATATGTGAGGAGGAACATATGGTTGGACCACTAAACGCAGGCGCAGGGCTTCTTATATCTTTTAATCCCATGTGGGCTGGGCATTCCTCAGGGAGTAAAGGAAGAGAAAGGGATTGGAAACCTCCCTGCATCATGATATAAACACTATTTCTCTTACGCTTATTAGCAAAATTAAAGCATTAGGCCTATATAGTAGAGCTGTAAATTTGCAAGGGACTCTCATAATTTGATTTGGTTTCATTCTTGGAGTCATGATTTAATGTAAAGATGTTTTCATGAGTTGTGTCAATTATATTTGATAGACTTATTTTTTTTTACCATTAGATTTCAGTTGAATACACTTGAGCTTATACAGCTTAGAAAATTTCACTTGCGGACCTGATAAGGGATTTTTCATATTTCCTGGAAGCGCAAGATGAGATCTACAAAATGGTGAATCTTGCACGGAAATCAGAGAACAAATGAGGGAATTAGGCCTAAATGTTCTCAAATATGGCTATGCTGTTTGAGAAAACATCTTCTAAAGTTTGGCAGGGTGTCCTCAGACTGTCTCTCTGCATAGTTATATGGTAACCATGTATGTAGAACAGTTGAAACTATAAGAAAGTGAATATGTGGCTAATACAGTTATTATCCAAATCTATAAAATAATAAGGAAAGGTGTTACAGCAGTGGAGGTTTGGTTTGTCCTTTGATTTCAACTGACAGCTTGACAAACATTAGACTATCACTTTATCACACAACTCAGGAAGCATCACTGAAGCTAGAATTATAATGTTATGCAATTTGTTTGTATTCCTCTTGTGCACATCGTGCTTGTTTTGGTCTGTAAGCCTATTCTTGATATGCTGCACAAATATCAGAACAACTACTTTTATAAATGCCACTTTTAAGCCTTTGATTGTTAAATGGGGATCAAAGAAAATCCTAACATTTTTATAGATGATTACATGGCATGGTTGCAATATTTATTGCTAGACCGACACTGGTGAGAGATTAGCCGAAATGTATTTTATTTCCCTTTGCTATCTCTGCCTCCTGCATGGGTAGTGGGCCTGCTGAGCCTTTTGTCATAGCCTACTTATTTTACATGTTAATTGATCCTGTTCAAACTCATAATAAGGACTTTATGATGGAATATTTTTCAAGATTGTTCAAAAAGTGCCCGAAACAAAACTGGGCTAGTGCGATTAGAGTTGGGTTTCAAATGTCTTACAACTGTGAGATTGATAAAAGAAAAGTACTTTCAACTCTGCATATCATCATATGGCTCTGTTGAGCAGCATAATGTAGCTCTGTAGCTTACAGTGGGATTGTTTTGAGTTACATCATCAGTTACATCATGCAGAAAGTGTTGATGACGTAGCCTAGCTCCATGCTGCTCCATTTACAAAGCAAGATGGAACCATGGCTGCCTGCAGACCGACTTACAAAGCCTCCAAAGTTCTTTGTCTTTGTCTAAGCTTTACAAGGGTGGAAATCAACATTGCCAAATGCAATTGTTGTAGAACAGCTCTAACCTGATGAAGCGTTTACTTTAGCATGGTGTAATGACAGAAAATGCGTTCTTAGCGCATTGTAGACTACCAGTCCTAACCAGATGTCCCGAATGTGGTTCATATTCAGGTAGACTGAACAGCCTTGATACTGCTTTTCTGATCTGACATTTGAAACTGTTTTTTTTTTTGATGGGGCAGCTGAAAATGTTTATCGACCCCTACTCGAAACCATAGTAGGTGTGTTAAATCTAGTATAAGCTATACTAGATTTCACCTGTTCGCCAACCCGTTCAACCAAGAGAACAAATGAGTCAAATCAGTTGGTGGTTTCAGACAACAGCAGCCCTCTGGCATACCCCAGACAAAGGGAATCACAGCAGAATCTCATCAGGGTTTTTCTTCAACAGCGGGTAGTAGAAAAAACATTCACTTGCAAATGAATATGTAGTTTGTTTTGTAGTATTATTATGCTTAGCAGCAGTGCTGCCAAGCCTCTGTTCCTGGGTAAGTGACTGTAGCTTTTTCACTCAGTCATTCATTGTCGAACTGCACATGTCTTAATGGACTGCGGTACTAACCTTTATGGGGCAGCTGATGGTCCTGTTGATTACTTGAAGTCTCATGTGCTTGAACCTGTGGTGGTAACCCCCACTAGCCTGCAAATGGTGCTGACTGAGTACTTGTTATTATCATTTGATTACGATGAAGAATTACTGGAGTGGCCTGTCATTGCTAAACTGCCACAGACCTCTATCAATTGGGCGTTGTGTACAATCAGTGATGTAGCACCCCATAGTGCTGTAATTGCTGGGTATGTGCAAGAGTTTTATACCTATCTTTCGGTAGAGGAATTACTTTCATGATATGTTAAGATGGTAACGTATAAGTGTGTGGATTGTACCATATTTGGATTCCTATCTAGGGGTGGGCAATATGGCAAAAATCTTTATCATGATATAACATTTTTTTATCAGTCGATATCGATCACAATATAAAAGTCATTTTTGTCAGGCTTAAAAATTACCTTTTGAATGAAAGCAGAAGATTGGTATAACCTAACTTTGTTCCAAGGCTTTCTCTCCGCTGTGTGGAGTTGCGTACTTAACCAACCAAGCAATGATTTCTATCGACCTTTCTTTCGAGCATGTATTATATTTATATTGAGTAAGTTCTGTCACGATAGATATCGTTATCGTTTTGGCGCCCTATTCCTATGTAACCAGTTTCATATAGCAAGGTCAGTTAAATGTTTATAAATAGAATAAATAAATCAATAATCAGCCTGAAGCATAAGCACATGTAAGTCTATGAAGAATTTTTATCGTCCTGTAATAGCTATGTTTGGCACAAAATCAACCCCAAAATGTCACTCTTATATATATGATTAATACAATATCATCCGCCAAATGCAGGTGATATTGCAGATCTTGAAAAGTGGTTGGTGAATTTGTTCGGTCCACCAGGCACTGCGGCGGGTGACAAAGTTTGCCCAAACTGGGGAAAAATCACCAGTTAGCGGACCCTTTTACGAAGCGTGCTCTCGAAGTAAACAAATTGTTTTGATATGAAATCTCGTTACCAAGGAAACCATTAAATAGGGCAGCCGCACCGTCGGTTTAGCCTGTCTATCCTGAGGATAGACATAGCACCATATTGGTGGAATTAAGAGGCCAGCAGACACAGATAATATGGTGGTGCGTTGCAACAAGCGAAGAAGGACACATTCTGGCTAGTGGATCAGCAATTTGATTAACAAAAACAATCGTTAAACCAAAATTTTATTGTGAAAGATGATTGACATACAAGTGAGTAATAATTCCTCACCCAGATAAATTTTTGTTACATCAAAATAATACATTGCAACTTTATCATGAAAGCCTTAAAGAGTTAGCCTAGATAGCAATCCAAGCTAAGTAAAATTCAAGCTAAGTTAAAATTCAAGCTAAGTTAAATTCAACTACTATTCTGCTCAATTTGTTACAACCACATCAAATCTTCTTACCTAATATAGACAGTTATTGAAATACCTGAAACAATGAAGATTGACCCACAACTAGTCGTGCACACTTTATTCTCACACATTCAGACATTTTTATTAGAATTATTTACAGTTGTCATTGCATTTCAATTGCAATTTAATAAATTAGATTATTAATGTTTTGTTGTTAACATCCCTCAGTATTCGTGATGTTATCCAAGACTCAAAACAAATGACTTCGAAACATCTTTCAATGCTAAACCCTTTGTCGTCCCAGTAAGTGTTGTTGCTGAAAGATTACATGTGTTGTCTGTATGGATACAAGCCCCTTTGTCTGAGACACAAAAATCCACTTTTGGAGGAAGCTGCAGTAGTCAGCAATATGACGTTTAGTGACATGCTACCACTAAGCTTTAGGGGATAGGCCTACTTATTGAACCAGGTTTCAGGTCATGGTGGAAAAACAGGACTATTGGGTGTGTAGATAATGTTTGAGAAACAGCTGTCAGCCATGCATGTTTCATTTTTTTTAAAATTTGAACTAGTTGTCTAAACAGATTCTCTTCCCCTAGAAAACTGACAGTAGTTTCTCAAGACCATCACCTATAAATCCCACAGATATCCACCGCTCCAGTATTAGGAAGGAGAAGCAAAAGAGGCAGTGTTTTTGTTCTAGCCAGGACTGCCTGACTCTTTTGTGACGGGGAGTGGATTAGACAGATCCAGGCCTGAGAGAGATGAGAGGAGATGCGTCGCCTTTGGGAGCTAAAAACACGACATTACACGTGCACGTGACCCTGTGAAGCGCTGTCAGAGGGACACACAACTTCCTTTCCTAAGGGTTTGCTTACAGAAGACTTGCAGGCTGCGGGCTTCGTTGTTGATTATTCAGTGATAAGCCTCTATGGTGGTTGCATTATTACTTTTCAATTAACACAGTTTGAGGTGATGTCATATTAGGAATTATACTAATCAGATATTATTTAAGAATATACTAATCAGGTTTTAGGTTAGTCCCTGTGTCCACTGGACAGCTTTGTTTTAATAGCAGCACTGGACAAAGTCTTGGGAGGAGAGCTGGTCATGTCTCTTGTTGTTACTAAGTAGCTATTGAAAACCTGTTTCATTGCTTTTTTGCTAAACGTTGAAACATTTAAAACTAAAATGCTAAGACCTCAATGCTATCCGTAATGTAGAACAGTGTGTCCTTTCCATTCAAAATAATGGAAAAAAAAAAAAAGTCAGCGCTGTGAACAGAGGTTCCCTGTGGACATGTAACCTTAGATTGGCATACTTGTAGGTGTTGTATGGCTTCCCTCCACTTTGAAGCATTTGCTCTCCAGGTCAGAGACAAAGGGAAACATACGATAGGGTATTGCTGACTTTGTCAGAGTTTTGTTAAGGAAGCAGCTCTTTGCTGGAAATAGGCTAGCCTACTTGAGACACAGATTGTGTTTCAGATCTCTGAAGTGCCCAACTTAACATTTTAGACATTTTAACAGACATTATGATTGCTTGTTAGTGAACAGTTGAGTTTACCTTTGGTTAACAGAACCTATGGCATTTTGGCCCTAGTTCAGGCTACCAGCATCCTGTGACAATGGTGAAAACAACTTTGAGCCATTTCAACCTTTCTTTGACCTTTCACCTTTCATGTAAATTCAAGTTGCGCTTGGCAAAATGTATCGCCTTTTATCATCTGGATATCTGCTTGCAGATAAAACCAGATTTCCTTTCCATGGGCTGTTATAAGCTGAGGGCATCTCCTGGCCCTCGTTCTGCCTTCCCATGTCTTAATTGGGAATGAGGAGGGTAGGGGGAGGCAGGAAGTCCTGTGACCCGGAGTAGCTCATCACGACCTTCTCTCTGGCCCATGCAGCCCCTGCAGCGAGAAAAGAACTTGCTATGGTGACACTATCCATGCTGGAGGGCCCTTAAAACAAGTTACAAGAGATGCAGTGGAAGTCTGTTCAGCTCAAACCCCTGAAACATAACCTACAGTATCTCTGATTTAAGAAAGTGATAGCATGCCTCATCTTGACGCCATAAACCAATGGGCTATTTGCTAGTCTGATGAGCTCTGTGCATCTTTTATGTGGTGAAAAGAAGCAGTGTCTTCTTTTTTTCATGCATCCATGCGCAGTATGGTACATTCATTATTGAAACACTATAGGATGCATCACTTTGCACAGAGCAGGGAGAATCAGGATTGCAGTGCCTGAGGCTTTCTTTTTATTCAGTCACTATAAGTGTGCTACTCTTTTTTAACATTATACTGCTTTACATAGTCATTGCCTGTCAACTTGGTGACCTCTCTACCTCATGCAAAGTCATCATTATTGTTATTACAAAAATAAAAAACTTCCGACAACCATGGAAGTACTGACGTCACACGCTTATTAAGAGGCTAAGTCTTTAAGTGTTAAGCCTAACAAGGAGAGCATTCAGCCCAGATTTTTTTAATAGAGATACAAAGCAGTTTCATATAAGCATTTGGTGCTAAGGCAATGGACTCAGCTGTTTGCCCCTGAAGTTTTATCATATTATAGCAACCACAATTAAAATCTTATAATAATATAGCCTAATCAATATTATAACAGCAACCACAATTAAAATTTTAGAATAATATAGCCTAATCAATATTATAACATCAACCACAATTAAAATCTTGTAAAAGTATAGCCCAATTAATAATATAATAATATAATTATAATATATTTGTTCTTTCTTAAGTAGTATCTAATTAATTAATTTTCACACAACTCACACAGTCACACAGCGGTAGATCTTTCTTCTGGGTTCTTCATTGAATAGTTTGCATGGACTGCTGTAAGGCTTTCAGTGTCCCCTAAAAATCAAATTAGACTGTGAATTGTCTTAAATTGGAATATTAATTGTACATTTTAGAGAATATTGACACATGAAAGCAAGACACAATAAACGGACAGCGTGTTCTAAACAGATAGAAATTTTATCCAGAGTTGATTCACAGCGTGCGGTCTTTCCTTTATTCAGTTTCTTGAAAGATTTGAGTTGGTGTTCTGCTGAATCTTGCCTTTTTACTGAGGGGAATCCGAATATTTTACAAACATCGCTTGGAGGAGTACTAATCTCTTTGTCAGGCTGGGTGTTTTCTGCCATGATGCTGCTAGCAAGCATGTGTGTGCTAAAAACAAACAAGAGATATCGCGAGAGGGACAGTATGAGAGTGTATGGAGCCAAAGCATGGGGAGCCAGTGATGCGTTCAGTTCAGTCAGCTGTAAGAAAATAAATAAATAAATGTCAGTTTTTGACAGAATGGATGCAGGTTGGGTGTTCAAATTTGTTATCTTTTGACATTCAACTGAAATTCAATTCAACTGTTCGTTCTGACAGCCTTGGCCTGCTGTCAGACAGTATGGCCATATATAGCTAAATTAATTTTATGCTAATCTACAGCTACTCTGGCATTTCATAATAAATCACACTGTTATATAGCCTAAGCATTGTTAACATGTATGTAATATGCTATAAACGAAACCAAGTACCCAAATGTTACTGTGTTCTCCACAGAAGAGATTAAAGTAACTGATCAACTAAGGAGACAGAAAAGTGAGACCACATTGAAATAAACTGCTAATTAATTCTGTGTCCTCACCAAATGTGCACTGGGACTGTGCAGAATCTGTAATTGTTTTATCCTGAGTCGCTTCATTAATAATTACAAACAGGCAAAATTGGCCTAGCCTTGAAAAATAACAGAAGAAATACTACAGTATCTAGTAAATAGTACAGCATTTGTTGTTGCACTACTACAGGTATCACATTATTATCAAGTTAGTCATATATAGGCTACTCTATGTGTACATGTCTTAGAAGTAGGACTGTCAGAGTACTGGAAGGAAAAAATTAGCAAGTGATATTACTGGGGATTGGAATTAACCTCATTTCACTGCAGATTAATCTAAAATTATGTAACCGACTAGTCCAAAAATAGAAAGATGCCTAAAACAGACACAATTGACAGCTCTCTCTTGTATAAACCAAGATATGGATCATGACTAAATTGTTTCCCCAGTAAATTCAATTTTTATGAACTTAGGGTAATTGATGATGATTTACTGTATATTTTAATTGTAATTTTCATATTGCATTCTTATTGATCAGCCATGAAAATGTAGTGTTTTGGCCACTCTTCATGCAAGTTGAATTGAATTGAATTGCCTATTATTGCTGTTGCTGAAGAGTATGTCACACAGTGATTAATTCACTTTGTTGTTTAATAATTCCTATACCTAATCATTACTGATCATAAGGACAGCCAATGTTAATTGTTGACTGTTCAGGGAATTGTTTTAGGCTGGGGGCTACGTGTTCAAAACTAAATGTTATGCCAAAGTGAAATAGTTTTAACACAATGTAATCTGAGATCTTCACAGCCACTTTGACCTTTTTTATTTGGACAGCACATGCAAGGCTGTCGTGTTCCCAATGAATAATGAATGACTAATGAAAAGGACATTACACCATCTCTTGCCGCCATTTGGCTCAGTACTGCTCGGCCACTCTGCAGTACCAGGAGAAATAATGCTGTTGATGCCATTAGAAAGCCTGTGTTACAGATGGTATTATCATCTTTAAATTCGAACCAAGTTGTTTTTTCACGGCGTCATACTGTTCCCCAAATGGAGCTCCATATTGAAAACTGTTGAAGGTTTTTGAAGATAACAGATAGCATATCTTAGATTTCCAATCACTGGGCTTTAAAGGGTGACTATTTTGGATGCACATAAATTGTATGACATGGAATACAACTGAGACCTAATCTGAGCATGACGTCCTGTGGCAGCTGTGTCTATGTCCAGTGTTTTTTTTCTGTTTTTTTCTCAGTAATTGTGTTGGTCATTAGCTTGGTCATACATTTGGGGGGGGGGGGGGGTATTTCACCTCTGAAATGCTGATGCCCTGTAATTTAATGCAGCTGTGGTGGCACTTGGGGTTTCAGTTTTGGTTCCACATTTCTCCCTGTTTCGGTCCCACTGGTTCTAGTGCAGTTTGCAGTACTAACAGTGTTTTTCTTTAGCCTACATGTTTTATCAAAACATAAACATCACTTCTAAACATTAGGGCTCCGCCTCTTTGTGTTTTAGAGGGAAATTTGTCTTAATTCTACTTTTATTGTAAGTAACCCTTTTCTTTAGAAAGTGGTGGTAGAGATCTTGCTGTTTGACTAAGTAGGGCATTCAGAGTCTAAAAGCTGGTGACAGTTTTGATAGCTGGCTAAGTAGGCTATCATGGCAGGTGAGGCGGCAGTCATAGCAGTTACATTCCTTTTAGGTGGGAAATGTAGCATGTCATTCCCTGATGGTTTCATAAAGATGAGCTTGGGTTTTTACAATGTCTTATTGCAGTAAAATGTACTGTAGATTATAGCTTATAACCGTATCTATTAAAAACAGCTGATCTACAGTGGTCATGGCCTTAGTAAAATATGAGACATTTTTCATATTTATGAGAAAATGAATGGAGGTTTCGCTGAAGAAGTAATGTAACATGTAGCGGTGCTAGTTGTCACTCTCCTTCACTACTGGTCTCACTGGCTTAACTCGCTATATGCTATAAAACTGTCCAACAATCAATTACCTGACACAGTGCCAAAATACAGTACATTTAGGCTATGTTTACAATGTACTTTGCTTTGATCTAGAACACAGGATAACAAAGAATGACTTGTGTCCTACTGGCCCAAATGTGTCCCATAAACAGTTGTGACCATCCCAAATGCATTTTTTGTTGTCCTGGGTACGTCAGGATGCCATTAGTTTTGAGCGCTGCATTAATGCAGGCAGCTGGCTTTTCGAGGAACAGTGTGGATGAATGCTATATTTTGCACTCTCTTCATTTTTGCTATTTCCTTTTGCTATTAACTTCTTGATACTGGGTGCACCACTGCTACAAAGTAAAAACATAATTTAGAGCTCTGAATCTCATTCTTTGACAGTCAGCTCAGAGTTCAGGCCCAAGTGCAGAAAGATATTTTAAATTAAAAAGGTCAACAAGCCTTTCTGAAAATTGAATTCCCAAATCTTTTAACTGTAAAGCTGGTGAGGTCTTCATATTTCTGCTCCATAGAGGCCAACTTCCATTCGCCGTGTTTGGCTGACTCAACCTTTTATAGGCAGATGACCCTCATGAATTATGAAGTGTTGTCTGGTACCCTTGGATGCTTCACAAAAACAGAAGAAGAAAGTGCTACTTTCTCAAAGATGGAACACGGCTTGGGATATCTTATGCTAGCTAGTTTACCTGTATGTTAAAAAAAATGTGAACAGATTATGAAACAACACATTTGACAAAGGGATTATGATCAGAATGCTTTTATGATGATTTTCTGAAATGTTTTGTACATCTTTTTGGCCATGTTATTTGAACATAGGCCTACAACAACAATAAACAACTGTATTATTTAATTTACCATCTTTGAAACATGGTGCTTACATAAGAGCAGGTGCTGATATAAGTATTGTGATAAATAACATGGAAATTATAAAATTCCACTGTGAAACATTACAAGTGGGTTTTGCGGTTTTGATGATTACTGCCTGCCTAGGCTACGGATTTGAAGTCATGGCTGGAACTGAACTGTGGTCATTAATTTAGCACTGACTCGCAGTTCACGTTTTGTAAGGTTATAATAGGGCTGAGGCAAACACAGACTCTCTACTTGTTTGTCGTCATCTAGTTTAAAATCTCCAAATGACAAACAATGATCCATTTTTAGGAGCCTAAACAACGTTTCATGTTCAGACTGCTTTGATTCTACTTTTAGTATGAGACCGAATGACTCATCATTGGCCATATCACAGATGTTTGACAGACTGTCCTCTTATTTTTGATAAGGTCTGAAAGAAAGAATAAATTCTGCTATGTGCAAGATTTGACAGGGTTTTCCCTATACAAGGAAATTTTTGCCCGCTGTCAAAGCCTTTTCCTCTACTGGTAAAGTGAAAAACAAGGAACTGGGAAACAAACTGGAGAAAAGGCACTTTGAATCATTTGAATTTAGGCGCTATGCCACAATGTGGCCATCTGGCCAACAGAGGACATGTGTCAATGACATGAATCCATAATTCGCTAAGCAGAAGAAAGAGAAGCAGACGTGCTCATTGGGTCTGGACGATATTCACAAAATCAAATATCACAGTATTTTAGACCGAATAGCCTACCTCAATATCGATAATGTGCCGATATTGTGGGGATGAGCTTGTGCTTTCATAAGATATTTACACACAAGAAAATCTTGAAAATTTGTAATGATCATTGGTAATCAGTAATTTTAATTACATTTAAGTTATTTCACAATATTATGATAACCAAAATCCCAGACGATATCTAGTCTCATATTACGATATCGATATATACAATATATCACCCAGCCCTAGTGCTCATTTTTTGCGTAGTTGGGACTCATGACTGTGCTGCTTGCTTGGCTAAAAATAGCAACTGTTGCCAACTAGGTGACATGGATGCTAGATTTTGTGATATTTAGGACGCACCTGGTGACTTTATTTCTCAAAACCTGCTAATAAGAGACAAATCTAGCTACTTGTTCAGAACGTGGGGAAAAATGTCTGTTGACTCCCAAAGCACTTGGCAACAAATTTACGGTGTTTGCACTGAAATAGTCATTAAAGGTGTGTTAAGTCTTAAATTTATCTTACTGAAACTTGCTGACACCCGTAAATTGGTATGTCACAATGCTACGGATATAGAAATTAGCATATGATGATAATGTATCATCTCCATCATGACGGGGGCAATTACCGGGAGCAATTTTTGCAGATCAAAGTGAAGAGACACAGTGGGGTGGAGAGAGGGGAATGACATGTGACAAAGGTCCTGGGCCAGATTCAAACCAAGGACATAAGGCAGGAAAACCCTGTTTGATAAATGTTGAAGCTTTGTGTATGTAGGACTATTTTTCACAAGTTTTGCAAGTATGGGTTGCGACAGACTAGGGCTGGGACAGAATGCCTGAATAGGGCAGTTCAGACTAAATGCTTGCTGTTCGGGGGGGGGGAGCTGTTCACATTAGCCAACAAGACAAAGATGGGCGTCATTGAAGAATCACACCCGATTCTGTCATTCAAAAACATTTACCTATTTGTCTAGAACTCTATACTGTAAATATTTCACAGACTAGGTTCTGTCGTTTCTTGCTCCATGGTCCATGGTTGAAAAAATGGCATCGGGCCAAACGGCCAGAGTCAACACTCTTTAGTCTGTTCACACTAAAGGATAGTCTGTACCGACTGTCGACCTTTTAGCAAAAAAAAACTAAGAAATACAATAATTCAAGTCAATAAATGTATCTTGACTCTCTCTGTTACTCTTCACATCCCTGAAGGCATCTATTTTGCAGGAACCCCTTGTAACTATTGAATGTTCCTTCAAATTTCTGTCATGAGCAAAGTGAGCAGCCAGAGATCAATTTCACTTCATCTTAAATTGTGATAATTTGCTCTGCTTCTGGCATGAATGTAATTTTGTGGTCCTAATCACATCCCTGAAAACATTTGTGGGTCTTTCTCCACCCACTTTTTGTGCATATGAAATCCAATTTATTTTTTCAAAAATTGCTGCTTTATGTGTTTAGACAGTGTGCAATGGAGAGTAAGAAGAAAGATGCGGGAGAAAGATAAGTGATGTCATGCAAGGTTACAAGTCAGACTTAAACACCTGATGTTGTGAGTGCATGGTATGCATCCTAGCTCAGTGAGCCACCAGGCCATACCAAGGTCTAATTTATTGTCTTAAAGGGACCAGAAAGTGAAAATGGAGTATCCAGACAAAACGTTTCAAAGCAAAATCATATGAGCTTTTGTAACCTTAACTTTTTTTAGCGTACACTGTATGTTTGGCATGCTCTCTCTCTCTCGGTCTCTTTTACCATGTCTCTCACCCTCCTCCCTGAAGGGTTTCTACTCACTATGACTCACTGACTTCCACTGCCTGAAAGCCCTCTTGCTGTCTTGGCCAACCGAAGCCGGATGTGTCATGAACCCCATCGTGCATTCTTTCCATGGATGCCATGGAGTGCAAAGGCCGATGACAGGCCATCTGAAGCAAATCAAACTATCTCACAACAGTCATAGTGACAAGACCAGGCCAGTGGAGAGACAGAGCATCCATGGGTCTTTAAAAAGTCTGAAAAAGGTAACACAAACTACAATGGTTAGAACTATTAATAACCACTGGTATCTAAAGATAATTACTGGTAATTTCGTAGTAATCACATAAATATTACCCATGTATTTAGGGCTGGGTGATATGGACCAAAAATCATAGCTCAGTATTTTTAGGCTGAATGACGATACACAATATATATCTTGGTATTTTCTACGAAGTAGGCTAAATGTTCAGTTTTAAGTAGGGCTGGTCGATATGGACAAAATCAAATATCACAATATTTTTTACCAAATACCTCGATATCAATATTGTGACAATATTGTAGGGATGACTATTGGTGCTTTCACAAAATATTTACACAATGAGATTTTTGATAAATAATCATCAGTAATGTGGATATAATGACTAAGTGGGTAAATAATAGAACAGCTAGAACAGTCTGGTAGGTTCAGAAAATGACATCACTTTACTGTAATGCAGCCTTTAAAACCAGGAAAAGACAACACTTATGCCATATCACAATATTATGATATCCAAAATCTAAGATGATATGTAGTCTTATATCACGATATCGATATAATATCGATATATTGCCCAGCCCTACTTGTATTACTCTATTGTTACCAAGCTGCCATATGAAGTGGTACAAGTAGATTCATATTCATGATTGTGGTCAAACTGATCATACCAAGGCAAGCTAGAGTTTATAATTTGCCCGAACCATGCCAAGGTTTTGTTGGGGTTTCGGTTTTTTGGCTTTCCTGGTGCTGACACCACAGGCTTCACAGCTCCTTTTTCCCTCTAGACTTTTTCAAATGAGATTTGGGGCATGGGGAGGTTTTGTGAAAAAATTACACATTTTATAGAGCAATATTTGCATCTTCTATTAATGGAAGCGACGTTATAATTTGAGCTGAAAAACTGCAATTACTGAACTGACTGCATGTTGGCAGCAAACAGTAATGATCCGCTGTGTTTTCAATGGCATGCTGGCTGCTTGTGTATCTGCTGCCACAGGAAATTCCTTCACTAAGAAGTAGGGACTTGCAACAGGGAATGCACATGTGAAAGGCTGTTTCTACCTTAAGCCAGCACATTGCTGCTTCTTCTGCCTGAGTGGCTACAGTAACGCACAGTTAAAACACATTCTGACTGAACAGGGTCAGCTCGCTGTTTCACTAGTGGACTTGATCTGATATAGGCCAAGGCAAAGTGTTAAGGATGTTTGACATCTACTGTAGTGGCGTTTATATCATTCCAGCAATCTGCATTACTGTATTACTACCATATTTGAAAATATCACATAGGCTACTCTCTACCACATTTGCATTACTGTGCACACAGGGTTTCTGATGTATTGATTTCGGGACCCCCTTGAAAACAAGATGGGACATCTCAAGGGGTATTTTCCCTAATAAACAAATTTGAACACATTATAATTGGGTGGCCCAGCCAGGTAAATAAACAACCACCCAAGTATTTTTTTTTTTTTTGTTGTGTATGTATTTAAGTAGGTTATATTTTGACTGAATTTTTATTGACGTCATTTAGAGAGCCTAGTATTTATCTTTGTTCAGGCTCTAAATTCTCTGACCCTATGCCAACGTTAGCCGATTATTACACTCCCATCTAATTATTGGTAATTTTGTGAAGCAAAACAGCATACAGCTAATTGCAAATGGGTTACCTCCTCAGCACATCATCAAAACTCATTTTGTGTTGGCACAGGAGGAGCACTGACTGTCTGACCAATACCATGTGCTGCTGCATCATCGCCGCAGTGAATTATGACCGACATGTTCTGTGCTCGACAGATTTAAATCTGTTTTCTTAAACAACACTGATGAGGAACACCAGCTTTGAACGGCAGCTGAAAATAAGATAAGATTAGATTGGATGAGGTAAAGATAACATAAGAAATAAGGCAAGATAAAATAAGATGAAATTGGGCTGTTGCGACAGCAGATAGCAGCAGGATACAGTAAGGAAATATAAAATATAAAAAAGAATACAGCAAAGAGGGTCATATAAACATCTGCAACCTACAATTTCAGCACTAGAACATGTTAGAAATGTATTAATGGTAAGGATTACAGCCTTAAGAGGTGTGCAAAATAGTAGCAGTAGAACTTCTTGAAATAATTATGTACAGTGTGACAGTGTGAAAGAATGAAATATTTGCAGTTTGAAAAATGTCATAAAAAAATATATAGATTCAATGTACAGTATAACAAATGAGAGTAAAATGAGAATATGAATAAAAACACTATGTAAAATTACAACATATATATAGAATGTGCAAATTGTGCTTGTATTCACATAAACAAGCTTTGCCTTACTAGCTGTCCGCTTTATCAAAAACTCCAGCTGGAAGTACAATGGGTATAGAATGGTGACAATGTGAAAGACACACTCATGTTACACTTTTCTTACACTTTCCTTGCTTCACGGCACAAGAATTTTACTCAGCAGCACTACAGTATATGTGTGAATTGACCAAAGTCTTCTACAGCTGGATGCTGCCTTCACAAAAATGAATCAGTTGGATAAACTATATACTATACTCTACTATACTATATTTTCCAGTCCATTGTAGAAGAACAAATGTTCAGCCATAGCTTTTCACAGGATTTTTGAAAGTTTTCTAAAACCTTTCCTTTAAACCTACTTACGAGACGTAAGCTTGAAGGAGAAATCTTTTAATTATTCATGATGGGCAACTATGATTTGCTTGTATGCAGATGAGATATATTATTTTTGTATCCAGTTCACTTAGTTTCAATTTGGAACATAACTAGGACATGTTACAGAGTGATCAGAAGGAGAGACTTTTTTTTTTATCTCTTTTTATCTCTACTTCATCTCTGTAATCTAATATTGTTGGCCTAGTAATTTTTACTTTGAAAAACGCCATCAAATTAAGGTATCTTTTTGCTTGTAATAAAGCTGTCATACCTGTGCCCCTAAATAAAAAACCTGTGTATCTAATAACGTCAGTGTAGTTAATGAAAAACGGTTATGCATTATTCACCCATACACTCCCATGTGGCAAGCTTTTAACTAGCACTCTTCTAGCTTTCACTTGTTACAGCCTTTGATTCTGGGATAACAGAGAAGAAGTGCAACAGCCAAAGCATAAGCCCACCCACCACCTTTCTTGAAGTTAGAAAGTTAGGAAGTTAGAAAATACGGCTGAATGATAGATCTAATTAATGTTGGCAGTGCAGTATATGGAATGCAATATCTCCTTAACATTTTTAGAATGCACAATATTGAAACTGCAGTATCTGTCCAAATCATTACATTACGATGTGTTGTCCACATTGTGGAATCCTATTTCCAAACTAATTTTCTCATAGAACTCGATTAGAATCAGCAAGGAGGAACCCAGTGTGGAAATCTTTTTGCAGCTTGAGACATGGTGATTGGAAGGCTCCCACTTGGAGCTGCTGTGCCGCCTTAGGGCCTGGATATTTATTCAATGATAGAGTAACATGTTTTCCCACACACTAGCATGTTAAAGGCTGAGGCAGCAGTGGTTGGTTTGCCTTTGGCTATCTTGGAATTGTGTGGGGAGAGATCTTGCTCAAATAACCAGGGAAGAGTTGCTGTCTTGTGGCAAGCGCATAGAGATGAAACACCTTGAAAGACCTTTTTTTTTTTTTTTAACTTTGTTTTTTGGATTTTCAACGTAACCAGCATTTATACAATAATTGCACTTGTAAGTTATTTAGTAGGAATATAAAACAACACGTCAACAACAACAATGTGACAAGACAGGGTAATCAAAAAAAAAAAAAATGGGAAAAATTAAGACAGAAAGATAAATAAATATAATAATAATAAAAAAAGAAAAAAACAAAAATACATTTTGATACAATTGTTTACAGGTCAACTAGATTAGACAATACAGTCCTCCTTAACATCCTATATGTCTTGTATACACATACCAGGCCATCACCAGAATGTGTCATGTCCTCACCTCCATCCAACGAGGATAAAGATAAAAAATCTATATAAATATAAATATACATCACTCTGGAACTGCAGGGAAATGTAGTCGCTTAACATAAGAAAAGAAGGGGTTCCCACATTGCACAGAATTTGTTTATAGACCCATTAAGTGTATGTTTATTTTTTTCCAACTTTATGCATTTTAGAACAGCTTTAATCCAAAGAGCATGAGAAGGGGGTGCAGAGGATTTCCATTTAAGCAAGATTAATCGTCTCGCCGACAAAGGCAATTACATCCTTATTCATTTTGGTCAGTCGTAATGTGGGTGAGGAATCCCCAAATAGTGCAATAAAATGGTCTGGTCCGATCTCTGTGCCGCTTATTTCTGAGAGTGTGTTAAAGATGTCTTTCCAGAAACCAACAAGAGATGGGCAACACCAAAACATGTGTACATGATTTGCAGGGGACTGGTTACATCTTATACAGTTAGGTTTCACATCCTTGTAAATTTTGGATTATCTTGCTTTGGTCCAGTGAGCCCTATGAATGAGTTTACATTGAATGAGACTGTGCCGAGCGCAAATAGAAGAGGTGTGTACCCTTTTGAGTGCCCCCTCCCATAGTTCATCAGATATTTCCTCACACAGTTCCTCCTCCCAGGAGGATTTAATGCTGTTTAATGAGGTGGTTTGTAAAGAGCACATTTGTCTGTAGATTATTGTCAAGGTACCTTTCAGAGTAGGAAGTGGGGTAAGAAAAGGGTCAAACTGTGTTTCACCAGGAAGTGTGGGGAATCGGGGATCTATGCCCGATTCCCCACTATCTATGTCTGGGGAGACCAAACTTAACTGATAATTGCTCAAACGTAGTAAATGTGTACTAAATGTAGAGATCTCTAAATCTTTTAATACTAAGACTAGACCATGTTGAGAAAACACTATCAACCATAGATGGGGGAACCTTGAAAGACCTTAACCAGGGTATAGTTACTGGCGACTACTAGTCTGGTTAAGGTCTTATTCAGATTAAGCTGTTAACATGCACCTTTGAGTTACTGTTGCCATGAATAACCCAATTAAAATAATATTCCTGTCTACCTGGGGTGTCCCACCCACAGCTAGAATGGTCCATCAGCAAAAATGTACGAGTATAGCCACCAGCGACCCTTTTCAGGTTACATGGGAAAGAAATGATAATCTCATTAGTAATAATAATTACTACTCACCACCATGTTTTTTTGTTGACATCAAAATATATCCAGTGTCTTCTTATCTTTCATGGTAGAGTTACAGATAGGGTTGGGAATTGATTAGATTTTCTCAATATTGATTCCTTAACGACTCCTTCTTAACAATCTGATTCCTTAATGATTCCCTTATTAGTTTCTTTCTTATACATATTATCTTTATAGTCCTTTATAGCAATCCAGAAATACTAAGTAAGTGTATTGAATAAAATTCTGCTACAATCCCAAATTTGAATGATTAAAAACATTAATAGTTCATACCAAACTGTTTATTATGTTACTCACAACAAACTTACTCCAAAACTGTACACACATTACACACGTTAACATCAGTCCTCCCCAGAATGGAAGCAGTTGCCTTGTAGCTCATGGCAGCATAGTGCCATGACTAGAGAACAAACTAGACTCTTAATGGAAAAGTAGCCCCACTTTCAAGTCAAGTCTCAGTTTCAGTCTCTTCTCTCTCTTGTTTGTCATGCTTGCTACAGATATATTGCTATGCTTCAAGTACAAGGAAACTGCTCCCATGTTGCGTAGAACCGAACACTCTGCTATCTCACTCAAACACACAGCAAACGACGGAAGAATACAGACCGAAAAACTTCAATAGTGAATTAAAAAGTGCAAATGTTTCTGTATTTAGAAAGAGCAGGGAAAAACTAGGAATAAGTAAATGTGTTTCAGTCCAGTTGATTCTGGAATCCAGTTGATTCTGGAAACACTGGAAACAGTTCCTCAAGGTCTCAGTTCCCATCCCTAGCTAGAAATGTTTTAGTTGCTTGATATCATAATATATCAAACCAAGAAAGGTAGACATATGCAGACATACTAGAACAAACAGAAGAAATGAAGTGGTGATGATAATTAACAATATCTCACAGTAGTAGACTGTCACTATGTCACAGACTAGAGATGTGATATGGTTTCAGGAAACTGTCCAATGAGCCAACTTATTTTAGGCCTGTAGTTTATGCAGATATGTTGGATGATTTAATGAGATTTTATTCATTCATGTTGTCTTTTATATCACCTTTTTAAAAAAAATAAAAAATTTGGCCCTTGTGCACAGGAGGCACATGGAAAAGAAAGCTCATACTGATTGTGTTTCCCCTGTTTAAATAAGGGATGCATTTAATCTCTCTCAACCTTATTGCAACCTTTAGTTGGAATAAAATGACAACCCCAGCTTTTGGTGTAGTGCAATGTGGGAACAAGACACAAAGCATCATTACAAGCAAACAGATTGCCATGATGGTATAAGAAACACTAAAGATGTTTAGTTTAGGTTAGTTAGTTTAGGTTTAGTAACACTGCTAGTAACACTATATATAGTGGCCCGCTACTACTATAAATTCTATTCCAGTAGGGAAGCTCATATAAATTGTTACTGAAAAATCAATAAATTGTGAATCAAATTGCAGTGTACAATGTCTTGGCTCTAACTAAGAGTAATTTTAGTGAATCCTTAGTGAATCCTCTGCAGTAATCAGCTGGCCAGAATAGGTTGTCATCACCTGAGTCAAACAAATATAGTTCATCAACTACACATCCTGCAAGTCATGCCAAATGGAATGAATTTGAAAAGTGCAAATTGATAAGCATACCATCAGCATATTGGTCCTACATTTTCAGCTGTCTCAAGACAACAACATAAATGGCATTCATATTGGTGCAACTCTCACACGCAGGAGGAGAAGAAAACATGTATTAAAACATCAGGTTTTGTTTTCATTCAAGGTTTAACAAAACAGACAAGTTAAGGTAAATCTCCTACATGTATCCCTGGCCATGTTTTGGATCGAGATAGAACAGTTGAAAACCATTAAAGGTAAATGTGATCCTAAAAGGTATCTAATGGTAATGGAATATTAGTTCAGGCCAATTAGCTGGTAACTGGCACATATTGAGAACACTGTTGTATAATGGGCAAGCAATCAGAGAGGGAGAGAGAGTGAAAGAGAGACAGAAAGATGTGGTAGACCGATCCAATCCGACTGACATGCTTTGTAAGTGTTGATATTAACCGTGATAGTCTTCCCTCTCTGTAGCGATGTGTCAGGAGACTCCAGCCCAGTGGAATAGAGTACTCAACTCTCTGGAGGCCAGCCCTGTCCCAACATCTATTTTTACTGTCCAGCCTCTGATTGGCCAGCAAGGTGTGTGTGGGAGCTCATGTTGTGTCATAAGGTGCCTGTGTGCCATCTGTCGCCCTCAGTGGAGCCCTTGTGAAGACAGACCACGCCTAGTCAGACTGTGTCGGAGAATGCAAAGCACAACCTTGGGCTTTCCTTACTGTTTGTTACTGACAGCTATATCAAGACTATGGAGAGACAGTAGGCTTCAGCTTCTTAATTAGTGTTTTTGATGAAAGCAAAACACCAGTGTTTTGATGAAAGCAAAAGAGTCTTCTTTAATACTTAATATTATTTCAAGGGAATCATTGCTGATACACTATGATCAAGTGCACTGAAATTGCAATAAATGTAAACACATAGGGCTATGTATTTAACCTGCCCACTTTGTGCTTTAGTCCCTTGAATTTGCAGAAAAATGTCAACCTAACATTACACACAAACAGCAGATGGGAACAGTTTTGCCTAGCAGGTTTAGCAACAGGTCGTTGAACATTTGAGTCATTTCTTGTCTGGTGAGAGTAGAAATGTGTTGCGTCACCAAATGTGTCTTATGACTGAATCACAATGTTTGTAGCAGACTTGGGTGATTACATTTATGATCACAGCGGAATACTTACCATTGTTGACTGAAAGGGTGAGAATGATGATTTTTTATTTATTCTTAACAAATATGCAATAGACATTGCAGGTGAGAACTTAACCCTGTCCTCCCTTAACTGCCCTGCTGCCCAAACCTCACTGTCCTCAGCCCCCCAACCCCACCCTAGTCCCACATAGGATGTTTAAAATATCTTAGTGAAGACAAAGGTAAAACCACACCAATTAAAAGACTTGGTCTACATTAAGTGCATCACTTTAGGAAAAGCTGTGGCAGATTAGATGCTCAGTTCATTTAAAAGGACTTTTGTTTGACTGAAATGGTGTCCTGGAAGTTAATATCATATAACTAATACCCTATTATTCATATAATTGTAATTTGCTCAACTATTACAAACAGTTGATTTATTTTTTCAGCCCATATTTCAAACTGAAGTGCCGTTTATTTATTATTCCTTTATAGTTTGTAAGGTACTTTGTCACTCTATTTTGAAAGCTAACCATGTACTGTATGTCATAGCTTCTCTGTATACAATCTATGTATACAATTTTTCCTGTACCAATCCTTACTTTCTTTTGAAAGCATTGGTATTGTAGGTTTAAGACAAAGTCTTATCTGTTGGCCTTGCGTAACTGCTTACTGTCTAACCATTCTGTCATTTTGTATTCACAAAAGGGATGAGATCAGAACATTCAGCGTCAGCATATCTTCAGCAGTATGCAGTGCACCAACCATACTACTCACTCTTTTTCAACTAATCTGATACTCACAAATCTGTTCCACAGTGTCATTCTTAACATGACAGCATTAAGTGTTGAAATACTCCACAGGGCAAGACTGAGCCAGCACAGCTTTGTCTGAAAGGCTTGACTGGTGCTACCCAGCTCCATCTAGGCTGTCAGCGGCATTGCTAATTAGTCAGGACCTGGAAATGTTTTGGAAGAGCATGACTCTGTTGCTTAAGAACGCAAATGGCCTGCTGTTATGGCTTAGCACAATTAGATGTGGCATGGATTAATGAGGGATATCAGGGATGGCCTTGAATAACACTGCTGTCTAACATACTACTGAAGTATCAAGCATGTCATTGTCAATAGGGCCAGAACAGCGTTTCCTAACCATGAGAGAAATCTGCCATGCTTTATTGAAAGTCTTAGCTTTAGTTTGATACTCCGTTTGAGATTGGAATTGAGTGCGAGCATGGCCCCGAGCACAAATATTATAGGCATGCTGGTGCTAAAGTGATATATTTAGCACTACTAATCATAGATTTTTCTTCAAACATCTGAAGAAGTTTTTAACATCACAAAGCTATCAGTCTTATTCTGAGCTGCTTATTTTAAGTGTTGCCTTTCTGTTAATAATGGCATTTCAAATGAAATAGAAGAAATTAACTGCTTTTACAGTGGAGCGATGAGTCTTGTGTCATGATCAAAGGGGCTTCTTCTGGTATAGTCAGTGAGAAGCAGATTTTACGGCTTGTAGATGCACACAGCGAGAAGAATTGAAGTCATTAAGGTGGCTCCTGTCTGTGTAGATAGCTAGAGATTCCTTGCCTAAGGTTGGTTTCACTATTGCTGGCAACACTGTCTCATCCACTAAGAGGGGGAAACACTGTGTGGCAGGAAGGCAGGACATCGCCCATTCTGTGGTGTCAAATTTGAAGTCTGTATTATGCTGTTCATTTCTTCCACGGGGCTGGCTACTCATACAAGTGACATTGGGTTATTGTTTCGGTATTACAATTGACTATTGTAAAAAATAGGGTCAATACACAGATACGGCTCTATTGTGTTTTACTAAATTAGCCCTTTCTTAAAGTAGCACCACAGAGAATTGATAAGAACTGCAAGTATAAAATGGTTATCATTGAGGAGCACAATTATAGAATTGATGTTTCATTTCTTTGTATTCAAACAAAACCTTTTTTAAAAAGATAAAGAGCCGTTTGAACAATGCTCTTGGATAAAGCAAGGTATCGAAATTCATTGTCTTTTCTGTATCGATCGAATTGACATCAATACTTCTGCGCACTGAAAAATGTTTACACATTCAGTGCCAACATCAGATACTTTAATCATAAGAAAACACCTGAGCTGAATATATCAGATATAAACCCTTATACGTGTGATCAGCGCTGATCATGCAATTAGGATGATAAAAGGGATTCATTCTCTAGTTTTCACACTGCAGGCAACCATATCGCTGTGCTGCTGTTTGATGATCTGAACTGACTGTGAGCTGTAGCAATGATGGTGTTGCAGTGAAAGGCAGAACATTAGTATGCAGTGTCCGAAATTAACTTTTTGGCTCACCTGCCGAGGGCTGGTAAACAAAATAAACTTACCTGCCAAGAATAATTTTATTGGTCAAAATAATTAATAGAAATATGTTATTCTACTCGCTTTCAATGCTATTTCATGTATAAGGTCAGATACTGTGATTGAATGAAGAGACGAGCAGATTCAGGTTTTGATTTTAAACTTGTTCACACACTTCTACAATGGATGTTTTTTTTGTCTTGGTCTTGATGTTGTGATGGCCTCACAGCTGCTATGTGTTGCCACATGGGAACAACATCAAGTTTCTACTACAGTTAGGCTAGTTATCCATCCAAGGAACAGAGAAACAAAAGTTTAGCCACTACCGCTTTGCATAGAGCCAGCATAACAAGCAGCCAATCAGGAGCCTGTTTGATACATAGCCATTGTTTGGCTTTGATTTGATTGGCTCACAGTCAGAGAGAGTGTATGGTGGTCAGCAGGGACAGGATTTGAGAACAGGCAAAGACCAACTGAGGCTTTATCATCTCAAAAAACTGGCCAGTGTGGTGGGTGACCCTTGTTGATTTATTGGCAAGACAAATTTTACCGGCATTTAGTGGTTGGCAAGTGCTAATTTCAGACCCTGTTAGTCTGTGAGGCGGGACATTAGTATGTGATTGACTACTGATGTAGGCTATGTGATGGTTGTGCAAAAGTTCAGCTGTAGCCAACTTTTCTGCACCAACAAGCAAAGGAAATGATGGGACCATGGGGAACATCATCCAACATTTCTCTGGTCATAGAATAGGAATTGGCCTCCGGCAACTGGTGTCTGGAGTTGCTGTCAGTGTGTACATGGTTACATTCTCAGCTCTCTAAGCCTGATGAAGGCACATGTTTGTTTTCATTTTCATTAGTGCTTTAATCCAATTAGTGTGTAGCCTGCCTAACCTCTCATGGATTTGAATCTCCTTCAACCATTCATAGAATACACTATAAGTGGCTGCACACACTGTGTCATCCTACACAACATAATGAGTACTCAAGTGCTGCTCTGCCTTTCCTCCCTGCCCCTAACTCTGTCTGGCTACATCTGAAATAGTACATTCCCTCCTATTGATCCTCTTCCTGGTGGAGTCACAGGCAGGCTTATCCGGCTCGTCCCAGCTTGTCTGCCTTCTGAATGGACACACAGAGAGAGCTGTGTGCATGTGCCAGGCTTGGGGTTCAGTGTAGTCCCAGGCAGCTTGTGGCTGAGTGGTCATTGTGGCTCCCTCCCTCATTCCCTCCCTCCCTCCCTCATTCCCTAGCTCCCGCTCTGCCTCTTTGTTATTTCAATAATTATCAGGGGTGCATGGAAGTCTGCTCAATTTGCACAGCTTTAATGTTTATATTCTTCAAAATGTTAGCCTAATGGCTATCTCACTGGTAGAAAGAAGGGCAGCAACTGTGGGCTTTGTTTTGCGATGGGAGTGCGTCGTGACTTGCACTAGCAGGGAAGTCACTGGAAAACCACCGCAGTGATTCATCTGGAAGAATGAGTTTGTTTTTTTTTGCCACAAACTGTGTGATTCATCGTGTTTGCACCAAAGATGTTAACTTTTCAATAATCGTTAATGCCACAGTAACTCCCAAGTCTTGTATGCAGTGGCCACACAGGAATCAAGCTGAAAAAAAAATACAAAAATCCTTGCCCAGGCCCCAGAATTCAGCCTCTCTGAATCTTTCCATGTCACTGGCTATGCACGTCTCTTTTAGACAGCATGACAGACTGCTCTCTTTCACTTAATATACAGGTTGTTTTGCTGTACCAGAGCACTTGGCTGGATGAGTTTTGATATAATTATTATCATTTCAGAGCATCCAATATCTGTTTTTCATAGCTGACAAAACATGTTTACCTTGGATTATGGTAGCCTTGGTTTGTGTTATAATTGACTGATTTAGGCTATTTAATAGCCCATAATGAATCTCTTTCCTGTTATTTTCCAGAAGCGTTCACTCCCCTATTTTCTAAGTGTCCCTGCCAGCACAATATCTGCATTTTCTTCTGGCCTTGTATTCAGCCTCCTAAATACTGACTCATTACAGGAGTGCGCAGCATGGCATGATGGGCCACAGACGCTCAGCTCTCCGCCTCCCTGGGCTTTTGTTGTGTGGTGCACAGCTGAGGCAGATGCTGAAGGGCACTCACACTAAATTGCCTGAATGAGGGCGAATTCTGTTGGCTACTGGAGTGGAGTGCACCGCTGCTCATTGAGTCACAGCTCATCTTCAACAAAGAGAGGAGGAAATAGCTCACCAAGGCAGATACCAAGTATTCAGAGGCTGTTTATTTGAACTCATTTTTTTTGGCCTTAGTGTGGGTCATGATGTTATTCAAGAGACTTATAGTATAGCACATAAACCGAGGATATGAAGAATCTTCCAAAATGAGGTATCTACCACTGGTGAAAGAAAATAACACACACCTCCCCTCATATATTCATGCATTTAAGCTACATGGCTATAAAATGATCATCCTTTAGGCATATAACAAAGAAAGAACAAAGGCAACATGGTGTAAAAAAACATCTTATGGCATATGACAATACAGGATACTGCAATATAACAACATGTAAACACAAGCACACTTAAACAGATAGGAGTCTGAATCATCATCTTCACTCTGGCAGATCAGTTCCTGCCGCTTTGGCCTTTTTTTTATTCTAATGTGCACTGCCCTGTTACATAACCCATAAATATGCCCGTTATGTCAGTGTTTCAAGTGATATTTTACGCCCTCGTTCACTTGCATGCACCACTCTGCTGCCACAAAACAAATCATGTTGTCCGTTGACTGTGTTTGGAATAAAGACATACTGTATCTGGGTATTTTCATGTGTAAATATAGTTATTTTTTAAGAATTTAAAGAAATAGGAATTGCATCATCGTTTTGCATCAAGCAGCATTAGGGTGTTGTAGATGCCACAGAAAGAAGATTTGGCTTAAATTTTAGGTTTTATAAGGATAAGGACTGAAAGCCTTGAATAAGAAATAATTAAGAACTACTCTCAGTATCTCTGTATCTTAGTATCTCTGTACTGGGGTGGTTCCTTTTGGGTTTGGCATATCACCGTTACTTTAAACCTGAAGCACAGATGTACCGAAGCTTCTGGCCATCTGCTATGCAGTCCTGTCATCTTCGCAATGCACAAATGAAATGCCATACAGTCAGTGTCTTTGAATCTGGCAGATATTGATGCCTCAGCTTGCAGCTGAGCCTCAAATGAATTGTAAAATTGTGCTCCTTAAACATCATGTGATTTCACTGTGCAATAGCCATGTGGTCAAGTGATGCGTCATCATGGCCCAGTCACTGATGGTGATGATGATGTTCATATGAAGTTGCGTGCTCTGTAGTGACATCCTCTTCATGTAAATCCATTCCTTGGAGGCTGTACTGGTGCATCCAATCAGACTGCAGTATGGGGCGGGGGGAGGGAGGGAGAGAGGGAATGGGAGAGAGAGAGAGAGGGAGAGAGAGAGAAGTGATGTCAAAATACGAAGAGAGAGGAGCTGGGAAACACGTTTCCATAGCAACTGGTAGCAGTGAGTATAACTGTGGTTGAGAGGCATGAGCAGCAAGCAAATGCTGACTTGTTCCTTAAAACTGAGCTCCTGGATGCATCCAGTCTGGTGGCCCATGTTAGTTTAAGATTGGGATTTCAGCGCTGTATTTCAAGCATTTGTTCTTAAGAAAATGAGTTGAACGCTTGCTAGTTAATTTCCAATAATGCGTGATTCTTCTTATTGCTAGTGTTTATTGAAACTGTATCAGTGGGTTTTTTGTAACAGATGCAGCTTAACACCTCAATTATATGCCGGTGTCTGCTGCAAAATTTACCACAATTTTAAAATGAGTGAACCAACCAAACGAGATGGTGATATATTGAATCATTAGAAAGAGGAAACTGCTGTGATCAGTTTAAGCTTTGGATTTATCCTTAACAATAGTGGGACTTTTGCAGACCTGAATATTCTTGATGATGTGTGTGCGAGAGAAGACTTGAACTTGTCATAAAACAAAAAAGACTATAAAATGTTTCCAAAGCCCAATTTGGAATGACACTAGCAAGACCCTGTGACATGTTGATGTTTATTACAATGTTTTGTGATAATGAGCTAGGCGGCTTTGAATAGATGCCATAAATGGGTTTGAGTGGGTGAGTCACAGGCAGCTGCTTGTTAGCTAGCCATACCTTTAATATGAAGGGCTGATCTGATTCTTTTGTTGAGTTTAGTAGATTAGAGATATAGTTAAATCGACAGGTTCATAACCATATGACCCGTGACTGTCAACTTGTCAGGCTTAAAGTTTAAGTGAGTGTGCGTGTGTGTGTTTTGTAGGCAGGCAGAATAAATAATGAGCATAATCCCACACAGCAAGTGAAGCGAGTCGCGGGTTGGGTGGAAGCTTACTACTGAATCCCAATAGCACAAGCTGCAGCACCCGAGGTGTTGTTCTAAGATAACTACAGAGGCAAGAGGAAACTACAGAGGCAAGAGGAAAAAGAGGCCAAGCTCTGCATAAATTGAGCTTCTCATCTATATGGTATCCTTGCTGGTTATATCTTATCAGTTATTTTCAACACAACTGTGTGGAAAAGTCACTGTACTCCTGCAGGGAATTTTAAATGGAGGTACATCTCAAGCTGGGGAAGGCTGGAGAAGGCTGGGGCTCGGCTACGTAAGAGAAGTTATTTAAGGAATTCCACCAACAACCACTGATTACTGTGGCCCAAAGATATCAATGCACAGAATTCATTCATGAAATAAATGAATACCTCCCTCCACCACCATCTCGGCACAGATGCACACAGACACACACACGCACACACACATACACATGTACACAAACTGCTATCAACTAACAGTGTAATCCCTCATGGCTGTACTAACAGAGGCAGGCATCATGAAACATGCCCCTTAAGTAGAACCACTGAAGAAGAGAGTACACTATATTATGAATTGGAATGTGTGCAGTCATTCATGGGACCTAAACTACAGTTACAGCCAAATAAATGGCACAGGGTATTTTGCGTTTTGCTGTATCATGCAGTGACCAGCATTAAGAAAGCATAGAAATCTGTAACCAGCTCTGTAATTACTACTAATGATACTCTACTAATAATAATAATAATATAAAATGCTATTCTACCCCATGGTGCTATAAATTCCATTTGATTGCTGTACAACTACTAACACCAAAGCTTTGTTGATGACCTACAGAGACATGAATTATTGACACTGCCAGCTGTCACCTAGACTCATGATCAGGCTGCATCCAAATATGACATTCCCCATGGCTAACTGTTACATCACAAATGAACTGTTACTGTCAAGTGCCAAAGATCCCATTTTTCATTCGGTTTTGCCTTTTACAGAAGAATTCACCACCAGCAGCTACAATTACTGATAACTGCTTTCTTTGAAGAACGTACTTAGTAACATACTTGGTAGCTAGAATCTTAGCCCGTGATATTTAGGCGAGCTGTCATCCTTTGTTCATCTGTCAAGTATTTTCAGTCAGCAAACATGGTGTGATTGTAAACAAGAGTTAATTTGCTGCTCAGATTTTGGGACAGACCATACTTATTCAGCCAGTTGTTGGCAGCAGATGTCAGTTCCATCCATAACAATGCTAATTGGCTAATAAAGTCTCAGAGATTGAGATCATTCCGTCTAATTCTCTGTCTCTCTGTCCCTTTCAATCGTTACAATGAAAGTATTGGATGTGAATTGGAAGCTAAGACTATCCCTCTTCTTTGAATTTCTGAATCTCCTGACAGAAGTTTGATGATGGAAAATACCATTTGTTCTTGTTTCCCTGTCACTGAAACTCATGATCATCTGAGATGCATTCATTTGCTGTATTATCAAATCTCTTCATCTAATTGTTAAAACAGTTGTTCTTCCATGAAATAATTGACATAATGTACATAGGGCTATGATCATTGTGGTACATCTATCATATGGCAGCAGGCCAGAAAATGGTCAGGCAGATGATGCTAGTTGTTGTGACAGGGTAATTTTGATGGGGAGGGGATTTTTAAATATTTTTTAACAGATTTCATTCAAGCTAATTTATTTTTATTTTTTTGTTGTAAAAAGTGACCTACATTTTTGGAAAAAGAGTCCTAGTCAGAAGAGACATTTCAATATGGAATGTCAAGTTTTACTGCGGGGAGGATTGCATGTTTTCCCAGAACTAGGTCACTCTATCTACTTGAATTGTTTATTTCTCAGTAGGTCTCTTAACCAGCCTAGTGTTGAGGGCTTTAACAACTTCTGCATTACCACATCACCAGGAAGCATACCATGGGGTTGGGCATGTTATCCCTGTTTGTGTGTGAGTTTAAAAAGCCCAAGGTTTGGTTTGCCAATTAAGAAAGTAATACACAGCACCTTCTGATGCTCTTGGGGCTGTCTTTCTCTCCCCCCCTTTTATTTTTTGAATGCTCGTTCCCTATTTAATACATAACAAAGTTAAACTTCTTCCATGGAATACCCTTTAACCCACCTGCAGGCATACGGTATGCTTGATTTTTAGGAATGGTGCTTAATGGTGATGCGGGGTGTAATGGTTCACAAAACCCATGGTTCAGTTCAATTGCTATGTTTGCAATATGGCAAGAAAGAAATTAATTTTCCATTTATTAAAATGCAACAATATAAAGTTGTTGTTTTTTTTTTTAAAGTAAATATGATGGTCCTTGTGCAATAACACTTTGGAATGAGCATAATGGAGTTATATCTTTTTAGGGTGGCTTCCCAGCAGCATATGGCAACAAGAAACGCCATCAAGGAACGGCAGTGCTTTATAATGTAACAATGTAACATAATGTAACAAAACAAGAAAACATGGTCATTTAGAACAATTTTGATTTCAACATAAAACAGCTCCACCAGATAGGTTCACTAAATATTTAACTCCTTAACTTTTTTTTTAAATAAGTTTGTCTACATTACCTGCAAAGAGCACATATTGGCTCGCTGTGACAATGTCACCTGCAGTGGACAAAACCATCTCCTGTGAGGATATACTGTACGGCATGTGGTATCATTGGCCCTCTGCCATTTAAGTGGATCAGCATCCAGGTGAATACAGTCCACTGCCCTGTATGAGATCACCTGCTCTTCCCTGGCGCCTGGGTCATGAAAGGCTTTCCAAACAGCTCACACCGCAGACTTATTTTCTGCAGGGGATGATGCTCGGTGTGTCGGCTGTCTCTGGGGAGGTGTTGGCCCCCGTGGTGTCTGTAGCCTGACCCTGCAGAATCAAATAACAAAAAATATATTACTCTCTTTTAGCAGAACAAAATATCATGCTCTGCTATGACAATTGAAATTCACTGAATGTAGGAAATATTTGGTACACTCAGTCTCAGCCAGTGAAGTACACTAATGAGGTGAATCCAGGTAAAAGCATTTATACCTTATTGATTTCATTTATTAAATCGGATACCAATCACAAAGGAGGAGCTGTAGATAAAGAGAGCAGACGAGTCAGAGAAGGGGTTTTTAGCTTTGAGACAAATGAGATGTCGATTTTGCAAAAGGGACTGCAGCTCGATATCAGGAAGATGTCCCTGATAGTTTGTAGGGCTGAACAATTAGCCTAATCGAAATTTTATCGAAATCGCAATATGGCCTACTGCAATTTTCAAATCGCAGGAGGTGCAATATTTGTTAAAGGCTAAATGTGTGTCAAAATACCATTTTAAATTCAATATTGTCATGCTGCAGAGATGTCCTGGCCTACACGTCATATTCTACAGACTTAAGAAAACATCTTTGTTTGGTACAGATCCCTGCAAAAATCACACCATAATGATTTTAATCCGTTTTTCAATGAAAATCATATCGCAATTGCAATATCAGTCAAAATAATTGCAATTAGATATTTTTTCAAAATTGTTCAGCCCTAATAGTTTGTACATTCAGTGTATATTATGCATGTATAAAACTGATTTATTGTAATAGTCACATTTTAAAAAATAATGCAATACCCTTTGTTCCCGATACCCCTTTCTCTGTGACAAACTCATCATAGGCTCTCAGATGAAACGCATCATCCAGGCATAGCAATGAGTTGAATTGCCATGGATTCTGCATTATAGTATAGACCATGGAAACAGATGGAGAGCTCTCACTGCACATCACGGGGGCCACTGTCTTCAGTAGTTTGATTATTCTGACAATGACTGTTACATCGTTGTCAGACAGACTCACAATATGTTTGAGAGTACTCTTCACTGCTTTGTCTGTCAGTGAGTACACAGCAGCCTACTGCTCAAGATATCTTCGAACCATGCATGTCACGGCTTGAATTCCATCTCGTGGGGACATCTGGGACAAGTTTTGTGGGTTGGAAGCTGCAGCATCTGCGGTCCTCAAAGCATGCACAGTTTGCAGTGCTTTTATGAAAGGAATTCACTTTCCTGGTTATTGCTAAGAGGTGAAAAATGGAGTTCACTGCCAATGCTTTTTAGGATGTCAGAGTAATAATATGAGCAAAGCATCCTATCTGTGGCCTCGGTCCACCCACTCCAACTGCATTTGCAATATCTGGTCACAGGAATAGTCGCATTAACTCTCTCTATCTTTTGTATTACCACTGCCTCGGTCAGCCCTTCTCCCATGGTTTGACCATTGTGACTCTCAGTGAAGAACGGGACTGTTTGGCTCCCACTCAGCCATAATATATTGTGCTGTTATCGTCATGTAGCTCTCTGTAGCTGTAGATGTCCAGCTCACTGTGGTTAGAGCGACAGAACATGCCTTTGACAGTTCATGTGATTTTGATCTTGTGGTTTTTCTGCTTGGCAGCAGTTACCAGCTGATAACCATGTTGATTATTTTAACTCTTATGTGCCTAAAACTGTGTCTGTAAGCCCTATTGGCCTGCAGATAGTGCTAATTGACTACTTGGGGATTATATACTATCGGTAATATAGCAGCCCATATTGCTAAGATTGATAAAGTTGTGCTTTATATCGGCCTACCTCTCTTTCTGAGGAATCCCTTTGATGGTGTGTTAAGTTGGTTATGTATAACCTGAACCATAACAACGGATTGTACGATGTCTTTTGATATTTTTTTTTATTATTTGCCTGATCTCATGTTAAAAAAAAAAGTAGTTAGAGTAGAATAGTGATCTTTATTCCATGTACTTGATGTAGCTAC
>NW_027281596.1:12500-66121 GCF_046629955.1 Centroberyx affinis | reverse complement strand
GAGCTATAGTCAAGACTCTCTCTCTCTCTCTCTCTCTCTCTCTCTCACACACACACACACACACACACACACACACACACACACACAAAGAAGTTACTAATGGACTAGTCTTCAGCACTTGCAGGTTCCCCGATAGTCTCCTCACCCTCAATCCTACACCCAGGTGAGAGTGTGTGTGTGTATCTGCTGCCCCCGTTTGGTCAATGATTGTATGACAGTCTTGTGATCTGAGATGTCAGTGAAGGGAGAGGAAAGTTTGGTTTCTTAAGAGAGTGTGTCATCTAGTGGAAAACAGACAGAGAGGTAGGAAAGGTGAATTTGAGCAAGATATTGCAAGGGGGGAAGTCCTTAGTCCTGATGGTTTCCTTGGCAAAAAACACATTAAGTTGTTCCATCCATTACAATATGTCTATATTGTTTCTACGGAAAGCGATTAGTGTCAGAAGAGACTGTATTTTAATAGCATACAATTTAATTTTGTCATGCTCATATTGAACATTGACTTAAAAATATGGATTTGTATGGACTGAATAAATGAATTCAAGAATTGAACAATATAGCAAATGATTACATTTCCAAACTGTTTATGTTAATTGCTTTCTCCTTAGAACCCATTCTATTCTATTCTATTCTATGTTCATTCCTTCTTATTCAATTATCCATTTTCTCAAATATTTCACAAGTGTTGATAAAGCAAGAATATTTGATAATGATTTAATTTGCAAACTCGAATCTCAGCAAACTCAGTTTCCTGAACCAGATTTTTTGTTTTCCAATAAGAGTTGCCTGTTATTTACATTGAATTAGAATGGATAGGCCGGGCAGCTCCTTTAGTTAATTGATTATTGTTATTGTTATTGTTATTATTATTATTATTATTAGTAGTAGTAGTAGTAGTAGTAGTATTGTTGATGCTTTTGTTGTTGTCGTCATTGTTGTTATCTATAATCCATTTTCTTTATTTCATTCTCTTTCTTTCTTTCTTTTTTTCTTTCTTGTTGAATTTTTTTCTCAAATCATACTGTATGTTGCATACCAAGTTAATTCTCTGTCATCTTGACAGCAGTTGCCTACTGGTCCTACAAAAGGTGCCATTATATTGCACATGACAGAACACACATTTCCATTTTTTTTTTTTTTTTCCAAGTAATTTGTCCAATATTCCTGTGACTCCTCATGGTCCATATATTTTAAGTATGTGGTTACACCATAGGGTTACACAAGTTCTACACGCCATCTTTGGTGCCATGAATTTCCTTACATCACCAGGCGGAAGCTCTCGAAACCGGTTTCATAAAAGATGTTGGACCTAGTACTATCAAGATAGTTCCGATCCTATTGTAGTCTGTGGAAACTTTGTCGGCACCAACCACCACCCAGTCGCGTTGTGGGACATACGATCTTAAACATTACGCTGTTGACTAAATCAAATAAGTATCGCAGAAAAAGCAAACATTAAACCGAATGCGCGAGTCCCAGCTAAAAAGCGGTCCAAATTGCCTAAAATCATAAATAATTTAAGCGAAAACGGAAGTGGCCAACAGTGAAGCATCTCAATTCGACTGGATACTTCCTGGTTTCATTTTCAGTTTCTCGTTCTGCTATTGGCTATGAACCGCCCGGCTCTTATCCTCTGTCCAATGAGCGGAGCTGGCACAGCATCCTCTGGGGCAGGGGGACTTCGCGGGAAACCAGCTGCAGTCGGGCCACAAGGCGTCTAAAGGTTTTAAGGTTTCAGCCGAGCTCCATAATAAACAACTTCCAAAATCAATAAATTGTTAATCAGTCGGTTTCGAGCTATTGCGTGTTAAAACGGAGCGGTGACAAGCCTCAAATCTTCGTCTTTCCAGGAGTGCAACCCCCTGGCTACTATGCTAGCATCCAACGCTAGTTAGGTTGTCAGACTGGCTAGCAGCTGCCTTTGCTAAATGCGTCTGGATAAAGAAATCATCTAACAGTAACGTTATCAAGTAGAAAGAGACAAAGGAGCAGTCGCTGTCACGCGTAAAGGACGGTTGAAAATGAGTTTGTTCAATTTGGACCGTTTTCGTTTCGACAAGAAAGGGGCGACGGCGACAAACAAAGACCAACATAACGGATCCATAAGTCCGGAGTCTGAGAAGGAGAACAAGCCAGGTAACGATGGCGAATGTTAAAGCTAGCTAGTGGTAGCCAGATGAGCTAAGGCAGATGTGTCCGACATGCTAACGTTAGCTTCAGGTAACTAGCCTGCTAATTTGTCGACTGGCTTGTGCTGTGGGTCAGCGGTTCCCAATGTTGGGTCCGGGAACCGTCAGGTGTCCTTGAGGAAGTTCCAGTGGGTCCGCAATTAAATGAGGAATAGTTTAATTTTACCGTTACATTACTAATTTGAAGTGAGGTAACGTTAGGTGACAATAGTATAGATATGGCTGCTGTCATCAGGTTTCACTCTGCCCGCTGTTATCACCCCACTTACAGTGTAGACACTTGTCCAGTTCTCTACCAAATAATCTCTAACAGCATAAATATTCCCAAATGGTGGTAGACAATTAGACAAAATCTTGTCAAATGGGGGTCTGTAGCCTGTGTATTTTCTTTAGGGGGGGGTAGGAACATGACATGAAAATATTTGGAAACCCCTATTTTAGTTACTGTACCCATATAGCATGATGCAGCTATAACTTGAGAGGAGCCTAGACACATAAGGCTGAATATTGTTATGTAATTTAAAACCTAACTAACTGCAAACATTGCAAATTCCCAAACCTACCTAAGTTTGCAAATAATTGTCAAAGTGCATCCTAGTCATCATCATAATAATAATAATAATAATAACAATAATACATTAGTCTTGTATAGCGCTTTTCTAGGGACTCAAAGACGCTTCACAAACAGGGTAAAATCATTTGATAGGTACATGTATAATAAAAAATAAAAGACAAGAATAAAAGTAGGTAGTTAAAACTAGTGGAATCATGAGATGGAGGGAAGGGAGAGAGAGGGAAGGAGGTTAACAGGTGAAAGCGAGCTTGAAGAGGTGGGTTTTGAGGGCATGTGTTAGATGTTTTTAGATATATGCTGTTATGTATGCTGCTATTCTTGCAAATACATGAGCAATCATGTTTTCCCATCCTATTTTTCAGCTCATGTGAAAACTGTTAAAAGCCCGGGGAAGTCCCATTCCCGAGGAGTGGTGTTTGAGGATTCCATTTGTATCACCAGTGACTCGTCGGACGAAGAATTCCTCTCTGATCCAAAGAGCAAAATATCATTAACCAGGAAATCCAAGTAAGTGTCCGCTAAGATGGCAATGTGAAATGTTGCCATCTGAACATTTGTGTGCATACTGTTGCAGTATCTTGCAATGCCAATGGCTTTTTAAACTATAGGTTGTGACCCATTACGGGTCTTGGGCCTCTTTCTGATTGGTCCCCAGATGACAAGAACAGAAATGTGCTTTTATTTATCTGGGTCTGGGGACAAAAGTCTAAATTGCTGATTTTGGATCTCAAAAAATGTATGCTTCACTCAAAAGTAGACAAGCTATGAAGGCTTTGTGGCTATCAGCTAAAATAATTTCAAGTGTCTATCCGACAGATCAAAGGTTAGTCTGCTGTTTCAAAGTTAAATTTGACACGTAGGCCATATAAGATCAGCCACGATTAAAATGTGGTCCATATATCATACATTTGTTTGGCAGAGAATGTCCCTGTGTGCACATTTTTTTTTAGTTTAGATCATAAACCTTTGGTGTAATAAAACTACATTGCTGTGTCTTAATGTCCAAGGTCTTAAGAAAGAAACTTAAATCACTTTGAACCTTTCAAATTGAGACTGTCATTGCTTCTGCTTTACCATCCCTTTGTCTGTCTGCTATAGGGAACCTGTAAGGAAACCATCCAAAAATGAGGTGAAGGATCAAACGGATGACGATGACAAAGAACTGGAGGAAAAAATGACCAAACTACTGGAGATCTTCCCTCAGTTGAAGAGGGAGGAACTACTGGAGGTCAGTAGTGATAGAGCAGAGGTTTGAGAGGTTTATCTCCCCTCCTGGGATCCAGACTCATAAAATACATTGTTGATCTTTTCATGTTGGGGGTCCACCAGAATAAGGTATCTGACAAAACAGTAGAATATAACATCAACTTACTTGTTAAAAGTCTGAACATATATAACAAGGTTTTGACAAGATGTAGCCCCTCATAGTCTGTCCCACTCAAATGGGAGGGAATGGACATAAAAACTCCTCATCATAGCTTTTCTGAAGGGCCTTTTCAAAGTAGCCTAATCTAGTCAATTTTGCTGACAACAACTTTAGTTGCTCAATTAGTTGAAGAAACGATACGCTTATACAACCTCATTTGTTTCTTCTAACACTTAGTAGAGCTAACAGTCTCAACAAGTGCATCTCCAGTAAACTCTGCTCTGTACATTGTTGTTGACCTTATTCTTGGGAGTGTTGATTATAAGATGTAACACTCACTCTAGACCTCTGGTCCTTGCCCTGTTCAAACCTTCTTGTCCCATTCTGTTTACAGGTGATTGGGAGCACAAGCACATTGGATGGGGCTGTAGCTGTATGCATCGTGAAGTTTGGTGATAAAGGAGGTAAAGATTGGCTGTGTTTTCCTTATGTACTAAATGCTACTCCATGCAAAGCTTTTAACAAAAGTAAAGCTTGATCAATGCAACACGAGATAAACACCTTCCTTAGCTAATAGTTGGAGTGACAATCATCAGTATCCTGCAAAGGTCATGGTTCTCCAGAAAGTGACATTTTCAGGAGAAACATTATTATTATTATTCATTTTTGACATAGTGAGCTGTTATTTCTAAACCTGATCAGATGTACACTGGGGCGTACAACACCATGTACACAATATTAATCATTAGAAAACATTAAACATTAGAAAAAAGGAGGTATAAGGTAGGGAGGAAGCGTATCACTAATTTGTCATGTTAGTTCCAGACTCGGGCAGGAAGAGAAAGCAGGATGGATCCAGCAGCTCCCAGGACAGCAGTGAGATTCAGCCCAGCAAGAAGAAAAGACCATCAGTGGTGAGATTACGAATGCTACCACCATTTTATATTTACATCAATATTGGCATTATGACTACCACTTTTATAAGATCCCGCCATTTTAATTGCTAGTACTTTTACTTGTTTTATACAGCTAAAGCCATTGTAATTGCTACTGCAACAACTGCTGTGCTCTGTGTAAACGTTGTACAAGTCCCACTCTTCATGCACTGCTTGTAGTAGTAAACTACTGCTGCTTCATTGCTCATTCTGCCAAACAAATTGCTTGGAAAATCTCTTTATTCTCTTTTAAGTAGTCAGAAAACACAGGGAATTGTCAGGCAACCATTTATGCGAGAAACACAAATTGGTGCCACTGCACTAATCAGCGCAGAGGCATGATGGGGGACTTGTATAATGGCTCGCACTGCATAATAATGATCGTAATGATGATAGTGTTGAGGGTGATGAGGTTAACAACTCGGGTTTCCTCCGACTGCACAATGCACATCTCAGTAGCTAGTTATTCATATTTAAGTAGGTATGGGGTCCTATTAACCTTTTTCTTGTCTGTAAACCAAAAGGCGGAGGATTCTGATGAAGAAGATGAAGGGGCAGAGCCAAGTTGGGAGAAGCAGGAAGTCATGGTCAAGAGACTGCAAAGAAAGTTCCCTGACCAGGACAAGGAGGTGAAGACACACAAATATATATGAACACACACACACACACACACACACACACACTCATACACTCATTGTCCTTGTCTGTAATGTACTCAGCCTGTCCTCTACGTTTGGGAATTTGGTGAGATTTTTTATAAGCGTCAATTCCTTAATGATCCGATTCTTTCATGATTACCTCATTGGTTTCTTTCTTATACTGTATATAGTTCTTTTACTTTACATGAGATACAAAGTTTAGGAGTGCTCCCAAACTTTTTATCTTATGTAAAATAAAGGAACGTTTCCTAGAGACTTGATGTGCGGCAAGAAACAATATTTTGCAAAAATAAAAATGGCACTTCTAGCGAGTGTAAACATTTTTTTTTTACAGTGTTGAGGACATTTTTTTTATCAAATTTCCTGTATCCATTCATCCTTTCTAATTTGATACATTGGAATTTGCAAAACAAATACTTGGATGGAGACCCAGCTACAAATGAGGAAGGAAAATACGGCCAAACAATTTGATAGCAAATGAAGAACTTCACACTTTTTTCTATTTTTAATAAAAAAAGAAATGGAAAAATGTAGGAGCCAATAACAGAAATCAATAAGGCAAATGTTTTTCGCTGTGGTGTGTTCTGGAAACATTGGGTCTCGGGTTTTGGTTCCCAACCCTGCTGTTGTCTGTCTTGGTGCAGGAGCTGCGGATGGTGCTGCAGGAGCATGACTGGAATTTTGAGGACGCTCTGGAAGTTTTAAGAATGTTCTCAGACCCAGGTCAGAACACAACGCTGACTCTTTTACCATCTGTGCACTGATATCATGTACATCTGTACTTGCAGTTACATCCTTTTTACCTGCCCCTTTTTAATTAACTTGTAATTGACATACCTGCTGTACTTCTTTTCACCGACTGACACAGATGATTCCAGCTTCAGTTCACCGGAGTCCAAGGAAGGGAAATCGAGTAAATCAAAGAGTGAAGACAAGTCAAGCTGGGACCGCAGGGAGTCGAAGCACCACAAAGATCGTAGAAACTCTAAAGATAGCAGAGATCGTAAGGACTCCAAAGGCCATGGAAATCTCAGAGAAACAAAGGACAGTAGAGCTCATATAAAAGACAGTAAAGACTCTTGGGACTCAAAAGAGAGCAAAGAGTGCAAAACAAGCAGCAGTGCCTCCAGTCCACGGCATAGGAAGAGTTATGATTCGCCATCTTCATCCTCCTCCGCCCAGAAAATAAATAGCTGCTCCTCCCAGAAACCATCTTCCTCTTCCTCTGTGGCCCAGACGCTGTCCAGATTCGCCAGTGGGACCAGTATAGCTAAGAAAGAGGCAGCAGAGAGAAAGAGGAAGGCGCGCGCCTCAGATGAGCATGTCAGTTCTGAGGGGGAAAGCGATGATGAAGAGGAGACCGTTAGCAGCGAGTTTGAGGACTCCGACGAAGAGTTGAACCCTCAAGGGGAGATGTCGGCGCTCAAGAGAGAGATACTCAAGTTCTTCCAGGAGGCGTCACTAGACGAGCTATCGCTGATTTCTGGCTGCTCCGTTAAAAAGGCCCAGAAGATTGTGGAGCTGAGACCCTTTGATCACTGGCAGAGCCTGGTGAGTGTGTGTGTGTGTGTGTGTGTGTGTTTCAAATCAAAGCGATAACAGATCAGCATCTTACTGGTCGTGCTTCAATGTCAAAGAAAACAGTTTGCTCAAGTTATCAATAGGGAAAGTTGTAAAAGCAAAGATCTGCAGTCAGCCTCAGTCTGAAAACATCACACCAAACACCTGGTGAATGACTTCATGACCTGTTTAAGTTTCATTCAGGCTTTATTTGCTCAATGAGTGCACTAGACCCATCTATACTGTGGAGACAAGACATTTGTTAAAATGTGGGGAGTAGCAGAACCCTTCACCTATTGACAAAATCTCACCTTATGTTCCCTTCTTATGAGATTTTCAGCAGTTTTTTTCATGTTCCAAACATGAATTTATCCATTTATCTATATATCACATCACAAGGTTGTCATCAGAGAGTCAATATTCAGACTCTTGTGCAGTAACGGTGCACAGTAATCATCACAGTATGTCATGTCGCAATAATATTTATCACCTTTGTAAAAAAGCAGCAATGCTGGTGTTGTATGCACATTGACATGTGTTTTAAGTGCTGTAAGGAGTTTCTGAAAACATCTTTAAAACCATATTGACTGGAGATAATTATTAGGAAAGTGTGTGACAGCCAGTCATATTTGTCTACTTCCCCTTGAATGTTGCCAGGTTTTAACCATCAGCATAAATATCGGCATTCAGCCATGTCATGATGTTGGCATTGCGTGTGTGTGTGTATGTGGTTTGAAGGGTGTGTTTGCCTCTAGCAAACCACCTGGCCACAGACCTGGCACTCATAGACAGATAAAAGACTTATCTTACAACAAAGTGAGAAGTAAAAACCACAATCTAGAGAATCCAACAGTGTTGTTTTTTGATGTGGGCTTCTGTTGTGTGTCTGCTCATATAGTGACAATTTAATATTGGTATGAACGGTGTGCAGAAAATTAAACTGTTATAGGTTTGCATACCATATATAACCAGTAAAAACAGGCTGCTTGGTCTTAAGGGTGCTGATGAAACTGGCACGTCTGAAGTTAATCTATGGTTACTGTGTGCGTATATGTGTGTGTATACTCATGTGGCTAATTTGTGTTTTTGTCTATGTGCCTCCACTCCTGTATTTCTGTTTGTGTCTGTGTTTTAATTTCACATCCCTGACTTTCTTGCCAAACAGACAGATGTATATTGGTTGTCTAGGCATAAACATTATCAGCCTGTATTCACCTTAACTTTTGGATTGGCCTATTATTAGCATTGGCTCATATCCACCTATAGAATCAGGGCTGTAGATTGTGATATATCTATGAAGAAAACTATCGATTCTGAAATTTAACGCACCAGACCTTATCGTCACCGTTTTTCTTCAAACGCTAAAATTGACTGAGTGATGCAAGCAAATGACACATTGGTATAGATAATCTGTGTCAGATTTAGTCTTATTGGCAGTTATACTCCTTAAATGTTAAAAATCAGATCTTTAACTCCTATATTGTTTTGGCCCTAATCCCAATAATTTCTTTGCATCTCTCCATAAACTTTTCTATATTTTATTGTATTGTATTTATATGTTGTAACCATGTGCCCCTTTCCTCCCCAGTGAGAGGTCATCTACTAGGAAATTGGTCTTTCACATTAACAATAGTCCTTTATGGGTGCTGTGTAGTTGCTATGCATATTGTATGGATTGTAACTGTGCACCCCTTTCCTCTCCAGATAGAGGTCTTCCATAAGGAGAATGGACTATCAGAGGACTTGCTGCTAGGCTGCAGAGTCGTCCTCAAGGAGCGAACGGTTGTCCTGGGGCTCATGTCCAAATGTGAAACCATCGCTTCTAAAATGGTCAAACAAGTCACTGAGGTCATGGACAAGGGGACGGGGGCCATGAAACAGCCCAGCATACTCAACACCCAGTGAGTAACACACATGCATACACACAGTTAGTGCATAGCCCCTAAAATGATCAAACAAGTCTCTCAGGTCATGGAAAAGGAGACACAATCCATTTACTCAGCCGGTTCTTTTCATATTAAGAGTACTACATGAAGCACTGGTCCATGTTGGCATAAAATGACACATAGGCCTTAGCAAGGCCAATTTAAAAAAACGTTTTGTATATTGTACAATTGGGAATTATTGCTGATTTCAAAGTCATAACTTTCTCTGTAGAACTGTCTCAGGGTAAATAATGGTGCACCAATGCTGGCGTCGGTATCAGCTTGGTAGCTTTGTCAAGAACACATAATCAGAAGCGCACAGATGCCATGAAATTAGTATAAGACAAAGTCCTGCCATAAAATATATATAAAATGTGTCAAGTTTTACTCAAAGACTGCCTTAAACAGAATGCTCAAATGCTCAGTGGAAAAACGGGTTACACATTATTTGAGGAGGCAGCAACAAAAAATGAAGGAGCAGTGATGAAATATGATTGTAGTCAAACATATTTATACTGCTTTGTAACTTTGTGTGATCATTGCACTTTTTTTGATATCTCTAGCACGCAAAAGACAAACTGAAAGAACCTTCTATGAAGATTACCTTGGCATTTAGCCTCGAGCACAGAGATGTCAAGCTTGAGAGGAGATGTCAATCCAAATGTTTTGCCTCCTGAGTACAGGTTGAGTAAGTTAGCCCTCCAGTCAGCCTCCAGCGTTTACAGGAACAGCTGAAATGATTTTGTGCTGTTTTGAGTGCAAATCTCTCTGTTGGAATACTTTTCATTTTTGGGGGGCGGCTTCTATCTTCTCCTTGTAGTTAGGTGCATAGTTTACCAACTCTACTCTTACCAACTATTTTTCTTTTCATGGGATCTTTATATGAACCATTCAAAAAACACTTTGACAAATACACATACACTAAACTCTCTTCTGTTTCCTTATTGTTTAAATGGCAACCGTTGTAAATTTCTGCCATGTGATGATTGCCAAGTCCTCTTTTTCCTTAGTCTAGGTACAGGAACAATAGTTTGGCAAGACGTATCAATAGCTTCTCTGTCTTAAAATAATTGTTTGTCCAGTTCCTGGTCTCAATCTGTCATTGGTCGTCTGTCAGGTTCCAGCTGAAGCCCTATCAGCTGATTGGTCTAAAGTGGCTGCTCCTTCTGCACCAGCACAAACTGAGTGGTATACTGGCTGATGAAATGGTAAGAGAACCAGACCCCACACCCTCAGATACATACACACAGTCTGACACACACAGGGACATGCATGGACACACACCACACATGCACAGGTATTCACACATACATGTGATATGTGACACATACATGTGACACATACATGATATCTATCTTACATAAATAAGAAATTTGTTGTGTGTAAATGTGTGACAGATTCTCATCTCTTTCTTTCGCTCATTCACTCTGCAAACAATCACTTCCTCGTTCTCAGTTTACAAACTGTAATTAACTTGTGCCTCCACATCACACGCATGTACATACACACACACACACACACACACACATATACACACATGCGTGTACACACATGCACAGGTATTCACACAAACACAATATGGAATTGTTTGTGTAAATAATGTGTGAAATCTTTAACATTCATCTGTCTCTGTCACTCTCCCTCACATTTACTTTCTCATTCTCAGTTTGCTAACCACTCACTCATCACTTGTGCTCTTCCACCCCACACACACACACACACACACACACACACACACACACACACACACACACATACACTCAGTTAACCATTTCATATAAAATATATGCAATTGATAGACGACAGTACAGTATGAATAACTGTTTTGTGTGAAGGTGTGCGTATGTAAACCGCCACGCAGGTGAATAAACAAGTGGAAGGTGCGTTGAAGAAAGGAATAGAGTAAAGGCGGCAGACGAGTAGATTTGTTGTTTTAGTCCTAAGAGAGTGAGAGAATCAAGAACATTGATTTGTATAGTTCAGCTAAGGTGCAATGTCAGATTGCCTGGGCTTGATAAGTGAAGTATCATTGAAGTCCTGGCAGGTGTTTTTTTTTTTTTTTTTTTACTGTTTATACTGGTAGTGTGTGATCTGAAGAACAGATGTTGAAATGACTTTTTTTTTTCTTCCACCTCGCTCTTCCTTAATCTGTCTTTGTCTGTTGCTCTGTCTGTCTCTATCTGTGTCTCTCCATCTCTCCCTCTTTCACGCCCTCTCCTTCCCTCCCTCCCTCTCTCAGGGTTTGGGGAAAACTATCCAGGCCATAGCGTTTCTTGCCCAGCTGTACCAAGATGGAATAGAAGGTCCTCACCTCATCACTGTGCCCTCTTCTACACTAGGTAAGTGTGTCCATCCATGATTGGCACACTTTTGATGCTCTATTTGTATCCATTAGTCAAATCAATAGTACAAAAAGGATTCAAGTAGAAGAAGGTTTTTACATTGATAGTTAGGGGTATATAAAGCAGTCTTGCTGACACACGGACACACATACACAAACAAAAATAGTGGCAGTAACATTTAATAACGGCTTTCCACGCTCCATGCTAGGTAAAGACTGTGGTATTTAAGTCTCTGTTTTTTTTTTTATCTTCTGGAGCTAATCTTTTTGCCTTGTAAAATTAGACGAAACCTTGTTTGTTACTTGGCAACATTAGCTGTCCTTTATTCAGATTTCATTCCCTCTGTCTTGCAGATAACTGGGTCAGAGAGCTGAAGCTGTGGTGTCCAAGCCTCAAAGTTCTTGTCTATTATGGTAAGACTCCTCTTTCATCTTCACAACGGTAACTTCACATGTACTCCTTCTCAAACATCTTCCCTATGTGAACTCTGCAAATGAGCTGGGAACATCTGGTGTTCACAATGATCAAACGTGCACAGAAATGGCTGAAATGTACCAAGTGTGAAACTCTTCCATCCTCCTGCTGTGCTTTCACAGAGCCATGTCTTATTCACAGTCCATTAAACTAGCTTACTAATGAGCATGGGCTTTACAGGACAAATATGAAATCTTCTCACCGTTTTGAGCCAAAAAACAGTGTGTGTGCTCGCATGTCTCTGCAGGATCTATGGAGGACCGCCGATACCTCAGACACGACATCCTCAATCAAGAGGTTGAGTTCAACGTCATCGTGTCCACGTGAGTACACACACAGTCACACACACACACACACACACACACATTCTCATGCACGCACAGTACGCACCCCCCCCCCACCCCCCCCACACCCAACCTTGTATTGCTTACTATAATGGGTGGAATGGTGCATGTTGGAAAGACAAAGGTTCGCAAAATTGTAAGAATCATACATGCCTTTTATTCTACATTACATCTATTTTAGAGTTAAAAAAAAAAAACTAACCAACAAAAATAGTCAGCATGTTTGGTTCCGAAATATACAAAAGAACGAAGTGTCGAAAAAATACTGAACTTGTGGGTTTTGTGAATAGTTCCACCCCTACTTGTTACATTTCTACGCATGTTGCTCTCTGGGTTTTGTGTTTTTCATCAAACCCAGTGTCTGTAGTATTTCCTTTGTTTTAACTTAAGCACAAGAGGGATAGGATTGGCCACTTAAAACAGCCAATTAGACAATCGCAGGAACGCCTACTTTTGTGATTGAGAAGTGGCCAGAGACACGTGTGTGTGTTTATGAGTGAAATGTGTTTTGCATTGTTTTACAGGTATAACCTCGCCATAGGGAATGACAGTGACCGTAGTCTTTTCCGGAAGCTGCGTCTGAAGTACGCCGTGTTTGATGAAGGTCACATGCTGAAGAACATGAACTCTCTGCGCTACCGCCACCTTATGGCTATTAACGTTAGTGAACTGTCATTTTCTTGCATTGTCACGTTGGTTATTTCCCTCCCTGTGTTCCTCACTTCTTACTTCATCATTCTTCCCCTCTTTCTCCTCCACACTTGGAACTCCTCCAACACCACCTCATGGCCATCAACATTAGTGCACTTTCCTACTGGCACAATATTTTACAGTTGAGCATTTCTCTTCTTCCTCTCTCTCCCCCTCTCTGTTCTCTGTGTGTTCTCTCTTTCTTTCTCTCTGTCTCTCCCTCCCTCCCTTCTTGCCTGTAGGCGGAGCATCGTTTGCTGCTGACAGGAACTCCACTGCAGAACAACCTCTTAGAGCTGATGTCCCTTTTAAACTTCATCATGCCTTCTCTGTTCTCTAGCTCCACAACACAGATCTCCAAAATGTTTTCCATGGTAAGTGTGTGTCTGTGTTTGTATGTATGTGTGTGTGTGTGTGTGTGCGTGCGTGTGCATGCGTGTGTGTGCGTGTGTGTGTGTGTGCGTGTGTGTGTGTGTGTGTGTGAGGTTTAATCAAATTCTGAGGTTCGTTCAGTTTATTTGGACAGGTCAGAACAATGCCATTTGTTGCACCAAACAACCACACTGAGACCAGCTGAAAATGCAGGTCTCTAGGAAACCGTAAAACCTGCTCAGTTTTATGGATAACCCTAATGCAACAAAGCAAATGTTTGGTTCAGACCAAAAAAAAATAATTGTAAGTGAATTGTACCCAAACATTTAGGTTTCCTGTTATTTATTTTGTACCAGCATAAAAAGCAGATATGTTACCTTATTTCAGTTCTAACAGAAGAAGAAAAAAAAATCCTCACTAGCCACTGAGGTCATCATGCATATTCATGCAGCTCACATGTCAATAAACTGAAGAGTAAAGTATTCCAACCAGATAAAACAATTTTCTCTGAGCTCTGATTTCAACAGTTTGATATTTTTGCTGTCTAATAAATCATTCTTATAGCTTGCTCATCGTTTGAATTAAGAGGCTCTGTTTCTTTCCTTCCTGTTTCTCCCTCTGAACCCAAAACAATTTGAGAATCCAGGTTTTACTGTTCCATCTGACCAAGGTGTTTAACGGTGTCGTGTTTTGTTTCAGAAATCCCATGAGGAGCAGAGCCGTTTTGAGAGGGATCGCATCACTCAGGCCAAACTCATCATGAAACCATTTATCCTCCGAAGGATCAAGAATGAGGTGAGCTGGTGAAGTTACAAATTTGTATTGTGTGACCATTGTGTGTTTGTCGCATGCGTGTTCTGATACACTTGCAGGGAAATATGGCATTAAATAACAATCTCATTTCTCTCATCTCATTATTGGTTGAAATCTGTAATATATCAGCCTTTGCTTTAGCCCATCTGCTAAAATTATGCTAAAATTAATTTTTGGGATCTTTTAATTGGTTTCATATTATCAGACAATATAAAAAAATATCTCAATCCAATGAATAATTCAGTCTGCAGGTAAGCACAGAGTCAAAGAGCTTCAATAATAATACATGCCAATCTTAATTTGTGCATTATTTTACACACATTTCAGTCATTGAATAACTGATGGTTGTGTCTTCTCCAGGTCCTGCAGCAGCTGCCAGCCAAGGAAGAGAAGATTGAGTTCTGTTCAATGAGTGACAAACAGCAGGTTCTGTACCAGAGCCTCCTCAAAAAACTCAAGAAATCCAACACTGGAGAGAGTAAGGCCTCATTTACTGCACTATATTGTACCTCAAGGCATTATATTATCTGAATAAGAGAGATAATTGTGAAAATAATGTTTTTTTTTCTCTCTTTCTCTCTGCAGAGCGAGAGTTGTGTAATGTGATGATGCAGCTGAGGAAGATGGCCAACCACCCTCTGCTTCACAGACAGTATTACACCACGGACAAACTCAAAGCCATGAGTAAACTCATGCTCAAGGTTGGTTTTACTTCTGAACTACCAATCTCTTTGTGTTTGTCTGTCTCTTCGGCAGTGTGTTTTGTGTTCAAAGTCTTATGTCAAGAGTCTTTTCCCAGGAGGGCTGCATGGCTCAGCTGGCTGATGATGCCAAGGGTTCAGATCCGCCTCACAGCCCTTGTTGCTTTCCATCTCCAGTGTGTCTCTGCTATCTTTAAGCATATGCAATTCAGTGGACGCTTTTATCCAAAGCATTTACAAAACCATGAGTGCATACTTTTTTAGAATTGGTGGCCGCAGTGGGAATGAAACCCCTAAACCTGGCAGTGTTGGTGCCATGCTCTACCTGTTGAGATACAGAATTATCATAGATGCAGAAACATCATAGAAATATTTTTTTTATATATAAATGATTAGCTATCTGGAAAGATGCATACATACATACATGCATACATACTGTACATAGACATTGCATGGTAATTTTTTAACAATCAGAATATATTTATAAGCTTACACAGTTGGTTGGACTCTCCATTTAATCTCCTCGTCTCTTTTCCTCTCCCCTCTCTAAGGTTGTTTGGCATTTATTTGCTCCATCATTGTGTGTTTAATATTTCTTCCATTCATCATTCCTTCTCTCTCCAGGAGCCAAGTCACTTTGACGCAGAAGCTGCTTTGATCCAGGAGGACATGGAGGTGATGTCAGACTTTGAGCTGCATCGCCTTTGCCAACAATACACCTCCATCAGCTCCTACCAACTTGAAACCCACCTGCTGCTGGACTCTGGGAAGTTCCACCACCTCACAGGCCTGCTGGCTTCACTGAAAGACAAGGTAAGCAAGCACAAACCGGCAGAAACGTTGTGTTTGGTGTCTGGGGAATACATGTAGTCTGTTAACAGTTTTTGCTCAGTAAAGGAATACAGCCATTACAGCTTGACCATCCATCTCTCTCCATTTTGTGTTTCTTGTTCTTCACCATTGATGTGTGTGTTTAGAACATGTACATTTAGCATTGTTTTCCTCCCATCCTGCAGGGAGACCGAGTGGTGTTATTCAGTCAGTTCACCATGATGCTGGACATTGTAGAGATACTGCTGAGACACCTCAAGCATCGCTACGTCAGACTGGACGGATCCACGCCCATAGCCGACAGGTCAGAATTTATCCTGTTGATTCAGGACAGAATCATTTAGAAATTAATTAGTTTTATGCCCACTGCCAACAGGTCAGAATTATGTAGGATTGTACTAATTCTAAATTAAGTCAATGTATAGTTAGTAGGTTAGAATCACATTAAAAGGCACTGAAGATCTGTTCTCTCACCACTAGCTGGTACATTTTATCCCTAATTATTAATTTTATCTATTCTACAGCCACTTTGGAAGGCAGCCACCCGCCATTTGGTCCTATTCTAGCCTATAAATCTAGTTGGCTGGTAAAGTAGTGAAAGTGGCTGGTGAATTTTTTAATTTACCACTCACTGTGGCCTGTAGACAAAAAAAAATGATTCCCTGCCCGCAGCTTAGGGTTAGTAATGTTGATTTTTTTTGTTTATTTGCCACAAGTAAGCCTGTGCCACTTTTTTGTGGTTGCAGTCAATAGTTCAACAGTCTACAACATCTGTATAACTGTAAGCCATTGTCCCCCACGTGTTGTATGATATATTCAGCAGAGGCCCTGATGTCTTTGTCTTCTATAGTTCACAGAATGTCACATGTAATCACTGGAAACTCTTTCTGCCCTACAGGATTGTGCTGATTGATGAGTTCAACACGGACACCGACATATTTGTGTTCCTGTTGTCAACGCGGGCCGGTGGCCTGGGCATCAACCTCACCTCGGCTAATGTTGTCATCCTACATGATATAGACTGTAACCCCTATAATGACAAACAGGCTGAGGACAGATGTCACCGTGTCGGCCAGACCAAGTAAGGAAGAACACACACATACACGCACACACACACTCACACACGCACACACAGGGTTGAACAATTTAGTTACATTCACATACAAAGTACAAAAAAGGATAGAAGGATGAAATCAGGAAAGACTTTGCACCTGCATAAGTGTACAAACAACTTACAAACACACACACACACTTCCATTTTTAACATTATAGACTTCCTCTATGTTTTTATCATTCTCTTCCATTTTGAACATTATAGAAGAAGCTGATTTACTAATTTACCTCATTCTGTGTGTGTGTGTGTGTGTGTGTGTCAGGACCGTTAAGGTGATTAAGCTGATCAGTAAGGACAGTATAGAGGACTGCATGCTGCGGCTGGGCCAGAAGAAACTCAAACTGGAGCAGGACATGACCACTGCTGAGGAAGGTGAGAAGATGCAGTACAAGCACACACACACACGCACAAGCACACACAAAGTGTGGCACAATTGCAAGCTCACGCTCTCTTTTTAACACAAATACAATAATAAGTTAAACAGTAACATGAGCACACACACAGTTATTGTGCACCTTTATGGACAGGCAGATTCATACTTACTAGAATTTCCGGGATGATTGAATAAACTGAGAATTCCTGAGGAGTAAAGTTGGAATGTAGTCAGAAAGACATTAAAACCATCTATAAACTATAAAAGCAGAACTTAAGTTGGTAATTGTGGTTGAATTAACAATAAAATGCATCTAAATGCATCTTAAAGCTGCTACCAGTAGCATTTTAAACGTGATGAGTTTGGTGACCCCTTGAGTCCCTTAGTGGCAGTGTTTTACATCACTGTCGCAAAGACGACACTCCACTTGCTTCCCCCTCTGCACACTGCAGAGAAGACAAATATGTACACAGAAGAGGTGCCTTGAAACTGTCATCATGCAAACTGAATAATGCAACTGGAATAAACTTATGTAAGCAGGCAGGTTATTTTTCCTGCGGCACAACACATTGTTCATCGGGAGCCAACTTTGGTCAGTCAGTCGATCGGTCAGTCAAACGACGCTTTCACATCATATTGACTGATGCTCGCTCATCCAGTGTTAGTCTCACATAGCTTTACAACTGCAGTGGCTAATCTACTGTATGTGTGACAAAAACAATTGCTAGAGAATATTTTAGTTGCAATTAGATTGAACTGGCAAAGCAGTCTTTCGTAGTACTGAAAGTACAACAAAGTACTTAAAGACAGCTAACCTACCGGAGCGTAGCAGTATAGTAGAGTGGATTGATTCTTCTTGACAGTATTGCACATTGATGAATTATGTGGTTATCGTGCTTATTCCAGGACTGTCGTAACAGCAACTGCTGCACACCTAGCTAGGCACTGTGGGACTGTACAGCATCTGTACTTACCTGTGTATTTGTTTGTAAATTAACAATTAGATGCAATCTGATCAGCGAGGACAGAGGGCAAGCAGATTCCAGCACTGTTCTGGTCTGCTTCCAGGTCTGTTTATAAGAGTCCGCCATCTCTGCAGGCAATGAAAATAATAACCTAAAACTCATAAATGCAGAGATGGCCAAAATTAAATATTTTTTTTCTTTTACCCCTAAATGCAAACAAAGTTTGTAAGTAAAAGCCTATTGAATTAGGTGTTACAAATCAAAAAGTGTGAAAAATTCGATGGCCTACATTCTTGGTTTGCAACCCCATTTAACTAACAATTGTTCTGTAAGTTGCTCTCAGTGCATCCGCTGCACAGTATGAGCATGCTTGTTTATAGTACAAATTCAAAATGCAATCTTGTAATCCCCTCAGCTATTTGCAGGCCCAATGATGGCCAGTAGACCTAAAGCTTGAGGCAGTAACCTATGCAGTGGCATGTCTGTAGGTTAGCTTCATCATCTGACACAGTGTTTTCACCGGCTGACTTTTGTTCAGGCAACCCTAACCCTCTGAATGATTCACAAATAAAGACATAAAGCACCATTTCTCCTCTAGGTGGTGAGGGGACCATACCTGAAGATATGGCATCTTTGCTCAAGGCTTCACTGGGACTGTGATACACACAGATATACTCACACACACACACTTGAGACTGTACAAGTAAAAGTACACTGACAATTGTGGAATGGTATTCCTGTGATTTTAGGCGGACCTCAGCGTGCTGACTTAACACGCACTTTTGTGTGTTCTGTACTGCAAAAGTATAGAGACCACTGCTTTCTGCCTGACTCAGACTAGTTTACTGAAACATGTATTTTTATCTTTATCTCTGATGTAAAGCTGCCACAAATACTTGAACGGCGTAATGACTGGACTTAACCATTCGTGTGCTCAGATTTCCTCAAACCAGCCAGTCTTACACTTTTTCAGTCAAGGGCCCAGAGTTGAGAAAATAAGTCTCTGTCTGGGACTCAATGTAATGAAAACTTGACAGTACTTCTTTAATGCAGAGACCTACTAGAAAGATGCTTGCGACAGTTTTTGGCTTGTGAACCACATGCTGCTATAAAGAAACAGTTATCGAGGGGATCCCATTCCCTGTGTAGCAGAGTAGCTATGCTTGAAACACTAGTTTTACATGCACACAGTAACCCAATTTTTGCCCTTACTTTGATTACGAGAATAATATAAATAGGCTAAACAAAAATTTGTAGCTTTAAAAAGTAACAACTCAACAAATGTTAAGCAAGGGTCTCAAGTTGTGAAAACTGATGCACCAACTTGGGAGACATGTAAACAACCCTCCAGTAATGCAACTAATGTTGGAGTAACCCATGTCTTAATTGTGATACTCTGAATATGACCTTAATAGGAGTATCGTAATTTAAGTTCACATAACCCCTTGTCTTAAACAGAGTATTCTCTTAATCGCATTAAGAACAAAGTATTGGTATGCTTGTGAAGGTAATAAATGAGAGCGTATGCAGGCAGTCATTCATGGCGTTGTAGTGTAAACCAGGCTAATGGGTAAGCCTTGACATGTCCTTAATCTGCATCTTCTTATCCCGCTCATGAATATTTCTAGTATGGAAACTGTGTTTGCATATTTCCAGGAGAGGTGGGTGGTGTGGTGGGGGTGGGGGGGGTGGGGGGGGGGTGGGGGGGGGATGGAAAGTTTTTGCTATCCTTCATACCAGATAGCATAAAATCTAGCTTGTTACACCTGTCTGCTCTTATAGTAAATATGTTTTGTTTACATCCAATATTTCTTTTGTTGCCATGATCAATAGGCAACATTTTAAGACCAGTCGTTACGGGTAACAGTAGTTTTTACTGATGATTTTACTATCGATTTTACTATCCATATGATTTCCTCTGTTACCATCCGCGATCCAAGCGCTATATGTCCAATTTCGTCACATCAAAAAGTTGCCAGAGTATTACCAATTTTATTCTCTGTCACTCTATTTGGAACATGTGGAATTTCCTCCTGCTCTTATGTATTTCAACAGTTACTGTTAAATTTACTGTCCATCAAAGGCAGGCTGATTGACCTTTTTTGACTGACAGAGTGATTTTTAGGTACCCAAGATATGAAGTGTGGTGGATCAATAAAAGACACAAATGTTCCAGCATTTATAGTGGTCAAAACTGTATTCAAGTCCAAAAAGTTATCATAGAATTATAGAATGTCTTTTAGAAATATGATGCTTTGATTGATTCAGTTGCTGTTTCCATTCTTTGAAATATGTTGGCCCAAACCACACACGGGACGATGAGATGAGTAAGCAGCTGCTCAGTTTATGTACTGTATAAGTGGCTAGTGTGTTGTAAGTGTAAAACTGTTGTTGTTAAAGCTTTTACGAAGTCATTTGTATGTTTTTGTATGTTCTTGTTTGAATTGAATAATAAAAAATACTTGTAATACATATTTGTTTGGCTGTGTCTGTAATTTATTAGCAGTAGGGCCCACTGATCTCTTCACTCTGTTGCATCGTTAAATATTCAGCCGCTGGTAAACCGCTAGCTTTGTGTATGTGTTTTGTGGCAAACCTCAGTTTAACTAGACTGTAGATATGCAGCTATTGGCAAACATGTTGCATGTGTTTCTGCAATTAACTGCATATTGGCAGCATACTTTTCTTTTTTTATGGATATGCAGTAAATTTTTGTTTGTGGCATTGTTTTAACGCAGAGGTCAAAAGACCCTTAATCAAAAACAGTTAGGCTGTTATTGTGTCATGATGTCCTGAACAGTGTGTTCTTCAAGAAGCAAGGCAAAGGTTAATGTTGTTTACACATGGTGATTGTGGAGGCCATGGGAGATATTTGACTTCATCCTCGTGTTCATGAAACCACTCTTGAAGTAGACCCCCAGTGTGAATAGGGGCATTAATTAATTGTTCTTTGTTGCTAAGATTATAAAGCGTACTTCATCCCCTATGCTAGAAGGTGTAAGACTGGTGTAACTCCCTCATGCCGTACCATAGGGTGTGTATGTTCGTAGAAATCTTGCTTCTGTGTTGGAGGGTTCAGCGCAGATTTGCCCTTTGTGATTATGAAGAAGCACCACCCATTATAGATGTGTTGTTGGGTCAGACAACTCCAGATGGCTTACAACAGTAAATTGCAGTGTCCCAGAATCATAATCACTTTATTTTGGCAAGCACAATGGGTGCACAAGGAATTTGATCTGGTAAATCGACGCCGAGACATTACAAGACAGTTACTCAATGCAGCACTAATCAGATACTGTCATCAATTTCTGCATCAAAAGATTTAACTTTTTCAGCACTGACTAATTTTAATCATTTATATCATCATTTTATGATTCATGTGTTTTGTGTTGATCTTTCAGACAGTTGTACAAAAATAATTTGTGCAAGGTCAGTCATGTTTTGATCAGTTTTTTCCTTCCCATTTGTCAAACATAAATAAACATAGTTTAATGTGTCTACAGTCAATAAACAGTTTATTGTCTTTGAATACAATTATTTTTTTAGTGTAATGCGAAACAGACACTTTGTTTACAACTAATGTGCCATGGCAGTGAATTTATTTTATGGTGCTATGTTCATTATTTAACGAAAACTTGTGGCTCACAAAAACATTTATTTTATCTTAGAGTATCTAGTAACCATTATAGGCAGTCTAGTGTTCCAAAATAGATTGATGTGGGGTGTGAGGATGCAAAGACAAGGGAGGGGAGACAATTTTAGAAGCCCAGACATCTGCCAACACACACGCATTCTAAATTTGTGTTCGGCAGATGGGTATATTTTCCCATATATCATATTCACATTCAAGTTCTCAATCAAATGTAATTTGGCAGACCAAAGCCTAGGCAGTGTTTACAAATGTTTTCAAATCATTTGAGTTAAATACAGCATTACATCAAGTCCCCATGCTGTCCCATGTAGAGTGAGTCCTCACAGTGCTGCAAAGACTTGATTTAGCCATTAGCAGGCAGACAAAAAACTCTGAATCTAGTAGACAAGAGTGAGAGTGATTTCATTGGTGCCTGGTATTGCACCAAAGCGGTGATTGAGAGGGGATGAAGTTGGATGGCAGCCAAATTGTTGGCACAAATCACATTCTTCTATGGAGGATAGTCTTAGCTGTGAATTTAAGGGAAAATGCAAGGGAAATAACAGTTTACTTGCTTATTTTTGCCCTTTGTTAAACCACCTAATGCTTATATTACCCATCCTGACTGCCATGCCTGGTAGTCCTCCTGGAATATTTGTTATTCTATTCAGTACTATCCTGATAAGCACGTACTGTAACATCATACTGTAATATGAAAATGTAAACACCAATAATAATATATTCTAATCCAGTAATCTACTCAGCACTGGGGGAGTATCGTCCACACCTGTAGCCTGTCAGGTGAGCATCACATGTGGTGGTATAAGTGAAATAGAGAACTCCTTTGCTCAGTTGACAGCTTAGAGAGTGAGTTCCTCGCTCAGGGAAGACAACACATCTCCCTGCCACATCATTATAAAGCACATCCCTATCCCACACTTCAAACCTCAACTGGTTACCCAGCTCCACGGAGCCAAAGTCGTAAGTCGCGTTCCACACTGGGTCGTTATCATCCATCACCGTCTCCGTCTCCTCGTATATGCCGTTGTAGAAGATCTTCACAAAGGCGTCTGTTTTCGTGAATGTGTCGGCCCTCAGGCCCGCGGCTCTGTGGATCTCCAGTCTGAGAGTTCCTCTTCCGGCCCGCAGAGGACAGCAGTTATGGTCCAGGTTGGGAGTCGGGGAACAGTTCTTAAAACCAGTCTGGTCCTCTGGCAGCTGGCTCTCCTTGATATACTGTGTGACGGTGCTTCTCAGGTTATCGCTGATCTCTGGGTCCTCCACCAGATGATGCAGGGGGAAGATGGCATAAGAAACCACATCAGGGTTGTCGTGGAGACTGTTCATCCAGCTGTAGTATGCCTCAGATGGATCCTGCTGGTAAAGTATGTCGGGGAAGTACTTCTCCCCGCCAGTTACCTCGATCTTATGGGTCATGAAGCCTTGGTAGAAGCCCATGCTCATATTCCCCTTCAGGAGGTTATCACATTTGTTGGAGAAGGACACATTGGCGGGGAGGAAACCCAGAGCCATCCGGAGTTCAATGTTGAGGCAATTTTTGATGTCGGACTCAGAGAAGCCCTTCAGCGTGGCCAGGCAGGTCCTGAAGGCAGTGATTCGCCTCACCTTGCCACCAAGCTGGACCTAGGATGGACACACATGCAGTGAGTTACCCAAACAAATCAAACGAGTGAAACATATTGTCCTGCGCGAATGATGCAGGCACCCTTTGGGCCTATCGGTCACAAGATGCATCGTTCCCTCCAAGTTTCGGACCAGTGGTGTAGCAGTTATGACCTTTCAAAGATTTAAATGTTGACCTTTGATTATAGTGCCACCATGAGGCCAGTACATTTTTTAAACAGTAGAATACAGTGCTGAAATGCATCCCCCCATCCCCATTGCCCCATTTATTCCTTTTGAGATATCCACAAAGAATAATAGTTATAACATGCTGAATGAGAGTTTTATGCTGTGCCTGTCTTTCCAAAATAGCTGTTGGTTTCTTCAGATGTGTAGGTTTCTGATGAATCATACAAAAACATTAGACGACAGAGGAACCCACACACCGATTTGCTAGGGCTTAAAAAAGCCTTAAAAACAGAAATCAGGGACGTGAGATAGCAAAAAAATAAGACATAGTGCAAGATAGTGCTCAAAAAGTGCAAATCTCAGCTGACTGATTTCTGTTAATGAGGCATAAAAAAATGCCATAGCAAATCAGCTCCTCTCCTCTAGAGTTGTTGTAAGGATAACAGTTAACCTTTAAAAAAGCTGGCCATGTTATCCATGACTGTGCACAGATATTTTTGGGGGGGACCAGGTCTTGAGAAAAACATTGAGGAATGGCATTCCCTTTTTATGGATGAATACTTTTTGAAGGTAAAAACAATTTTAATGCCAAAAACAGACATTCTAGAGGGGCGCTGTGAATGATCAGGGAATGATCCCCATTTGGACCCTATCGGTGACATGAGGCCCTCTGACCTGGTGTATGTAGTGTGTCCCATAGGTGTCTATCAGCCGTCTGTAGAGGGCTCTGCTCTGGCTTGTATTCAGCCTCTGTGGGAGTCTCTTCAGATGCTTGGCGAACTCTGCACTGAGCTGTGGGTGGTCAGCCAGCCTGTAGCTGAGATAACAAAACATGTGGAGTTCAGCCATACACAACACAAACATAGTGGGAATATAATCTTGAGCTATGTATTGTTTATGTTGTTCATGGAGTCTTCTGTGACAAAGACGATAAACACTTGAGTTCACTGTAAGGTCTCAGCTGTTTAGCTTTTGTAAGCGAAAATTTTGTGCATTTATATCTTGACCAAATACCTGTTTTTTTTGTTGTTGTTTTCCTAAATTAGTTTTAAAACTTTTTTTAAGTGACCCCACATTTCCAAAAAAAAAACAAAAAACATCCCCAAGCTATTATGTAGGTTTACATAAATTTCACCCTCATGTTGGGCTGCCAATTTATTGGCTAACAATACATCAGCCTCCTTTAGATGCAGGGAGTCAGGAAAGCTTTGGCAAAATCAGAAAACCATTATCTTTAGACAGCGATATTTCCAGATTAAATTGGGGGCCTACATCTATTTTCTGATGAGCCACCTTTGGGTTCCAGTCCTATGTTGAGATTCCTATGTTCACCTATCGCTCTTTCACATATACGTTTTGGTGCTGAATTTCCTTCCAATATATTTTATACTCCCACCAATACTACATCAATTTTTAGACATACAATCACAAACCCCCATTTTTACCCACCACTCGCATTTTCCCCTTACCTGTAGTAGGTGCAGCTGATTTCATGGATGGCAAAGGTGGCCTTGTCCACACTGTGCTGCGAACGAGCGAACTTGGCCATGTCTGAGCGGCTTCCCCCCAGCACTGCCTTACCCACTTCATCCAGACTGAGCCCCACGCCCCAGTTGTTGTTGACCAGGGAGTTAGAGCTACGCAGCAGGGAGTCCACAGAGTGGTGGAGGGCACTGGAAAGCTGCTTACTGCAGCGGCTGAAGGGCCTCCAGTCCAGCACTGCTGCTGGGAGCCTCTGGATCTGAGGAAGAGAGGGGAGGGAGAAAAGAGTAAAAGGTTGTGTGGAATAGTAATGGAGGACAGAGGAAATGAGGTGGATTGGATGGAATTAAAGAATGAAGGGATATTAGATTGAGGGGAGACAATATGGAAGAGTGAGGAGGAAAGAGTGAGGAATGTAAGGAAGGAAAAAGAGGAAATGAAATGAATGAACACCACATGCTATTTTTCAACGCAGAATCACACCACTGAATGCCCTCAGAGTATTACAGTTAATGGTTTGTTACCTCTCCTTTATGGAAGCGGTTAGGACAGAGTGTACAGGTGTGGTTGTCACTCAGATGGGCTTTGACGTTAATGACATACGCCCCCGTTCGACGCATCCGCACCACATCAAAACCCTCCCCTGCCAGGTTGTGTCCCGGAACAAAAGGGGCTTTCTCACACTCCGACCCAGAGCCAATTCGACAGGCCTGGGCCCCGCGGACCTCCAACACGATTGGCAAAGCCAACATAAACAGGAAGAAGTTAGGCGGTTGGAATCCATCAGCTGCCATGGTTCCTGAAATGTGAAAGATTACATTGAGGGTGATAAACTATTTGATAATGTCTACATATGATTGATTACTTTGTAAAAGGATATATCTTTGCTTTGAGATAATCCCTCTAAAATGAAAGGAGTGTCTGATTGGAAACCTGTTAAGCAGTGCAGGAACTATGTTTTTAAGTTGCTATATTTGCTTTATAATGAGAACAGATTTTAGACTAGAATAGACTGCTGGTTTGCTGCTGATAGCAAGCTATAGCGCATACTGCCAGATGTATTGTGCCTGTTATACAGTAAATACAGAGGAGTTTCTAATCCTCTCTCCTTTATAAACTGGAGCATGTAATCCTGCCACAGCTGTTGTGTCAATATTAAAAAACGTGCAAAACAGAAACGTGCACTGAGGAACAGCAGCATACAAGCAGACATGCACTCTTACCTTGGATTGTATTTGATTTCTCTTCTGGTTTTTCTTCAGTTTCTGACTTTTTCTTCTTTTGTTCAGATAAGGAGTTGTCAGACTGTGAGGTGTCGTCCCCTACAGAAATGCCTCTCTGGATTTTAACAGCCAAAAAATAAATGCTTGTGCCTCTTTAAGAGCTCCATCGATAGCACAGCACACTATAAACAGATCACTTGGTAGTGCACTATAAACGGACTAAATTCTTGATCCTGCTGGAAACGTAGTCACGGTTGACAGAGTTTTGGCTTTGCTGGCTGACCGTGCTGAAAGCCTGCTGAGTGGACTATTGTGTGTCCTCCGCCTTATGAAAAAGACCAAGGGAGTTCCCCTGCTTCAGGCTATGTCTCTCTATCCTTCCTTCCTTCTCTCTCTCTCTCTCTCTCTCTCTCTCTCTCTCTCTCTCTCTCTCTCTCTCTCTCTCTCTCTCTCTCTCCCAAGGTCAGACCAATTTCCTCGGCATGAGTGGGTTTGTTTTGATGTTCAAGACCCAGCTCTATGAATCCCTCACAGCTGTGTGTGTGTGTAGGGGGAGGGAGATGCTTGTATAGTCACGAGAGACAAGATGCACACTGGCATGGGGACACTCTTTACGGGAAATGGATCTGTGTATGTGTATGCATGTGCATGTGGGTGTGCACTTGTGTGTGTCTGCGAGTGTGTGTGTTTCTGTCTGTATAATGTCTGAGCCGGCCTGTCTGTGTACTGATAACCTAACCAATACCGTGCTGACAGCTTCGTCATTGTCTATTTATGGATGAGTGTGGAATGTTTGTGGTTTTCTAAGTAAGGTTAGGGAAGATAAGTGGTACCTTCATGTTTCATTCAATATGGGGCCGGAAAAAGCTCTGACATTTAACCCTACGTGACCCAGATTTGATGTTTTATTTGGAGAAGAAATATCCAGGGTTAGGGTTAATGGAAAGGACACAAAATGTTAATAATTGGCATCAGAAATGTGGTAAATGCTGGTGACTGACGTATTGGGAACTCCTAATTTACTTTAAAGTTGCTGTGTGTATCATTTAAACATTAATAAATCATTACCACATTAAGTGTAATTACTGTAAACAAATAAGACCATCAACAGCCTCTACTGGCCTGTACACTGCATTTTACAATCTAGCAGATTTTTAAATCAGCTGGATTGCTAAACAGCATGAAGAGAGATTGCTTTATGGCAGAAAGTGGGAACAGGGCTGCTGTTCTTCCATTGCAAAAGGAGCTAAAGCTTTCAGAGTTTTTTTAATGGAAAGATCCTCTTTACAATGGGAAACAATGGGATTTATAGGAAATGTGGTCTTAATTTTGAGAAACTGGAGCACTAAGAAAAACACTGGCATGAGATAGAGGCCACCAATCATCATGACGGTCTCATTTGTTTACAGTAATTTTACCAATATACTAATTAATTTGATAGTGACATTGATGTTTGAAAAAATGCTACATGTAGCACCTTTAATGCATGAGGACAAGTCCCCCAAGATAATGTATGTATGACACAAACACAAAAATCATTTGTTCCATCTCTTCTCTTCCACGTGATTGAGACACACATTCTCACAAGGAAGCAAGAAACATTGGAATAATGTGGTTGAAGCACACGTGGAGACACAAATTATTTCACCCTCCTTTCTGTACAATTCCACTTTTCATGGTTGTGGGTAAGATTTTTAAAGCCTTTAAGTCCATGAAGATGATTTAGCACAAATCCATTTGTTTCAAGAAGTGCTAAAGAACAAATATTATCACACAGGCCTGTTACAAGGCCTATTACTTCATTTAGGTGAACTTGGCATGGTCAGTTATACCACTCTACTTTTCATAGACAGACAGAAACATAGAGTTATAAAAACTGTTTTATTTACTAGTCAAGTGCAGTAAGGCTAAGAGGAGCAATAAGTGACATACATTTGTAAATCTGAAATTTTGATAGCAAGTTAATTAGGCTAGTAAATCCTTAATATAAATGTTTCATTCATAATCTCATGATAGGCTACACAAAATCAGTTTTAAACCATCGATCTATGTAATTAACGATTTGTAAGCAACAATGATTTATGAATGGAATATTAACACGTCTTAAAAGCATTCAAGCTGTTGAAAGAGGGACAAAAATGTGACTTTGTACATCTTGGCCTCATGAGGGCAGTGTTGGTTTACTGTGGCCTCCAAGAACATGTCACTATGTTTATGACTGCTTATAATGTGATTTCAGAACCATATTGCTCTGGAGTCAAGTGTGACTGAAGTCTAATATAATATGAAATGAAGTTGAGTCATGTTAAACAACTATCTAAAGTCAAAGAAGTAGAGATAATGGGTATAGGAACACAACATTTTCCCATTCATTTATCTCTATCTTTAATATATTACACATAGCAGTTGTTAAACTTTGTTCATGTGAATTAGGCATTGGTTTTGTAAACATTTCAAAAGATTGAGAATTAATACAAATTCCAACTTATTTAAACTAACTGCTCTGACCATTGAATATTTTTATTGACAGTGATATCTAAAGTGACGTGTAAAATCAATAAGGTAGTTTTTTAAAAATCTGTCCAAGCTACACCATTCACCTCTGGCTCTGGGTCCCGATCCTCTATGCTGTGTGTGTTTCTGAAGCTTCCTCTTCCCGTGTCTCCAACTCTCCTCTGTGACTCCCAACCCCTCCATCTATTTCCTCATAGCCCCTACCCATCCTGAACCCAGACACCCCCCTCCTTCTCCTCTTTACCAGGAGGACCACCCCTACAGCCACCAAGGCTGCAAAAACAATCACCCCAAAAGCCACTCCTGTCTTTGCTCCGCTAGACATCTGACTTGATTCTGGACTAATATTCTGTACAATCTGCTTGATTTCCTCTGGCCCCGCCAGTTTCCACATCTTGGTCTGTCCCACTCTGACCCAGCTCCTTTCTCCCTCCGTCATCACCATAACCGTGTTGGTGGCTTGCATGCTCACTAGTGGAGGTTTAGTGAAAGGAGGTAGACGGATTGGTAGCAGCTGCCCGCCTGTGAACAATCCTGACTTGACACAGTAGAGGATTTCACAACCATCGCTGACTGTAGCTAGGTGCTGACTGAACTGGGGAGGGCAGCGACGCTGACCCCCTGCCAGTGGGTTGACTGACTGACAGCTGAACAGGCCTCCGAAAGGTACCGAGTATCTGGTGCCGGTTTCATAGTCATTACTCACACAGATCACTTGACCATCTGAGAGAAACTTTACTGGAATGAAGTTTGGGGGGCAGCTTTTGGCCTTGGTGAGGGGGTTCAGGAGCGAGGGGCTGTAGATGCCTCCAAACAGGTACCCAGAGTTGTCTGGGGCCTCTCCATTTACAGAGCACCAGTAGGTGTCGACGCGAGCAGAGCGGACATAGTAGTTGTTCTCACACACTTGACGATGGCACCTACTAAGGCCCAAGAACCCACAATGATGGCTTTCGTCATGGCATTGGTACAAACTGTAACCCTGCTGTCTCACTTCTGATCGCAGTAGAGTGGGGATGTAAGGCTGGCGGCAGGAGAAGTCACCTGTCTCTGGGTTTTTCTGGGCCAGGGCCTCACAAAGGGGACCTGCATCTGAGCTGAGTCCAGTACACTGCTGGTAGACACCACCAAAACTGAGGTTGGTAGCAGCGCCCTCACAGGATGCATCAGCTACGTTAGCCTGGAAGTTGAAGTTCTTGGAGTTGACGTCAACACATCCAGGGCGGGTGTTGACCATATAGTAGAGCTCTATGGCCCGACTCAATGATGAAGCTACCTTGGCAACTGTGGGCTCCGGCAGATCAGGGAAGGTGTTGGTGTTTATAAAGTAGTGTAGCGGTAATCCTGATCGGTCGATGGCAACTAGGTTGTTCTTGGTACTCTCCTGCCACTTCTGCAGAGTGATGCCAGGGTAGAAAGGTGTACTGCCATGGCTCTGGATGAGAGAGTACTTAATGTTGGACTGATACGTTTGAAGCACTGAGCTCTGTTGGGAATTTTTACTGCTTATGTCAAACTTGAGCTTGTCAAAAAAGTTTAAGCCAGCCGATGCTGTGACGGAGGAATTTTGCGACTCACTGTCAGCCACATAAGAAGAAGAGAGGTAGTCTTCCCCCACTAAAGAAGCCCCAGCGTCGACACTAGTTATTACATGGGTTCCATAGTCAAGCACCATCTTCTCAGAAAGGTATACTGCACGCTTGGTCTGGTTGTTTTCAATAGCATCTGCTATCTCCTCTGCTTGCTGAGTAAAGCGGTAGTCCAGTGTGAAGTCAGGATAAGCTTTTACTGTGTAGATGAAGTTGCGAATCTATGAGGGAAAGAGTTAAACATCATCAGATGTAGATTGCTGGGGGGGGGGTTGTGTGTTTTTTAATAGCTGCCATACTTTTAAATCTTCATTTGAGTTAGACAAGATTATTATTAACTGAATTTACAGTGAACCATGGTGGACCCAATCCTTCAAAGTTTTTCTACATATATTGACAATGACATATTGATGTGATGCGATGATGAGTATATTTGTGTGAACTGAAAAGAATTGCTAAATGCCATTTACTCCATACATGATCCAACATCATCACCTATAAACACTCACCTGTACTCTGGCTGTAGTTGAAGAGTCTCTGACCTGATGGGTTTTCATCCTCTGGTTCTCGGTAGAATATTTGGCATTCAGCACCGAGGAGAAGGATATGTCTGAATTTATAGAGTGAGATGTAGAGCTTTTCTGCTCCAGCCAGGAGCTGATAATCTCTGAGTTGGTCTCTACACCCGTCTCCTTCTGGGGGATGACAAACACCTCGTCTGGGATGAGGTAGAGCCCGTCCTCGGTGGTCTGGCACTGGGAGTAGGTGAGGTTCATGACCCGACCCATATCCATGTTTCTGAGGTTGTCCCAGCCTCCACCTGGAAGCACCTCCAGTGCTGTGATGGAGAGGTTGGTGGAGGCACGACAAAATCGGAGCCAGTTGGTAGGGCGGCCGAGAGGGTGAGGAGAGCAGACATGGAGGAGAGAGAGAACCAGGAGTGCCACTGCTGTCTGAGCCATGGCTGTGTCAGAAATGACGGCTAGGACTATTATATCTGAGGATTTATTAAGTTCAAGCCAAGTTCCTCCTATTCTCGTGCAATTTGTCACATGACAAACAGGAACATCTTGTTGAAGAGTTGGTGGGGGTGGATGAGATTCTACTTTCATTTGCAAGAGTGTTGATTTACTTCCCCTACAGTGCATATAGTATTCATATTAATATAGCAGAAAGAAAAGATAAGTCAAGCAGTTGGCTAAATTGGGTTCATTCTGATACTAATTCTGGGGATTGAGCCTTTCCTTAATACTCACCTAAATGCAAGTTATGACTTCCTTTTTTTTGTATCACAGAAAAATATTTACACAGTATAATGTAAACATATTGAAAGCTGATATGATATCACCTATAGCATTAGATGTTTTGGCAAGAGCCAGCCCATCTGTTTGATTTACAATGATTGCCATGATTTATTTTGTCCGGTCATTCATGTGGTTTGATGCTACTGTCTGATTTCTGTCAGTACACGCTAGAGTTCATCAAAATGCAGTGTCCTGAAGTGAACTCTGAAGTGAAGTCAGTTAGGAGAAACTGTCATAGATAGATAAGTAAGAAAGTAAATAGATAGATAGATAGATAGATAGATAGATAGACAGAAAAAAATATAAAATCTGTTTTATTTAATATTCAAGTACAGTAGACAGGTAAGAGGAGCAAATTCAAACATTTGATACACATACATTTGTAAGTCTTTTAAATTGTGATAGCAAGTATAAGTTAATTAGTAAATCATTAATATTGAAATGTTTCATTAACATTAAAAATAAAATAAGCTTATGATGTAGTCTTAAGGTTTCTCATTCCAGTCTGTCAGACACATGTGAAACTACCTCTCAGCCTGGGACCAAGTCTCATACCAACAGACCATAGTTAAAGGAACCAGTAATGCTATTTCAGTCAGGAAGTGTTTCAGACAGACTAAGATGTGTAGGTAAAGGTGGAATTTTTAAACTAACTTCCTCTTCCTCTAATGAGAACAACAATGTAGATATGAAAACAGGATCTGAGAGAGGGAAGTGCCTTGTGTTTTCACATGTTGGTATTTTATCACATGAGAGCACGTCAGGGAATTTCTGACTGTGAGTCACCGAACAGCAATCTGATAACCACCAACCTTGGCAAACATAGCATTATGCCCATGTATAACAAAATTATGATTCTTATGTTCACCTACCACTCTTACATGGTGTATGTTCAGCAACACTATGTTGCTGGCATCACCATTTACCACCATTTCAGAACATGTTTTTGGTGCTGAATTTCATTCCAATATATTTAATAATCCTACCAATACCGCATAAATGTTTAGACTGGTCAAATAAAACAAATTACATACAATGACAAACCCACATTTTTACCTACCACTCCATTTTCCCCTTACCTGTAGCAGGTGGAGCTGATTTCATGGATGGCAAAGGTGGCCTTGTCCACACTGTGCTGCAGATGAGCTAACTTGGCCATGTCTGAGCGGCTTCCGCCAAGCACTGCCTTACCCACATCGTCCAGACTGAGCGAGCCCCACGCCCCAGTTGTTGTTGACACAGTGTTGCACCCTCACACACCCTTGACACCTGACCCCCCAAAGACTTGGCTCACAGACCTCTACCAGCTATGTAGCTATCTTGACTATTTAGCCTTCTAGTTAACCAGTAGCAACAACAAGTGGCTTGTAAATAACAATACGCTGTTACTGAGTGAATAGGCTATGTTAGCTGACATCGCGAGAAAATTTTCCTACATGTTTTATAATTCATTATTTGTTATTGTGTTCAACGTTAGCCTTTGTTACGGCTAACGCCTCTGCACAGCTTGTAGAGAGGACTTCAGGCCAAGGTCCGTTCAAAAATCTTGGTGACGCCCCTGGTAATGACATTGCTGAACGATAGAAGTCAACATTGGACAACAAATTACAGGCTGTCTCTCTACTTCTCTCTCGCTCTCAGCGTGAGTGGGTTTGTTTTAATGAATCCCTCACAGCTGTGTGCGTGCGTGTGTGTGTTTGTGTGTTTCATGTGTTATGTTTCATTCAACATGGGTCCAGAGGAAGCTCGGACTTTTAACCCTACATGACCCAGATTTGATATTTTATTTGGAGAAGAAATAATTCACTTTTCAATAAGCTTTACCTAGTGTGACTTCATTAAGCTGTCAAACTTCAGTGACTTTTTTTTCTCAACCCTAACCCATCATAATCATAATTGGTAAAATTACTTTAATGAAAAGGTGAAGCCAAACAGAATTTTATTTAGTTATTTATTTGTTTATTTATTGATTGATTTATTGCAATTATATTTGTAAAAAGTATGAGTTTTGGACTAATGGAAAGGATACTGGAAAAAATGTTAATAATTGCCATCAGAAATGTGGTGAAGTGCTAAATGCTGGTGATTGAAGTATTGAATTTGCTTTATAGGTGCTGTGCCATTTTAATATTAATAAATAATTACCATATTGACTTTGAGACATTACTGTAATTACTGTACGCAAACAAGACCATCACCAAGGAGACTGGCAGCCTCTACTGGCCTGTACACTGCATTTTGCATTGTGTGCCACCCGAAATCTGCTGGGTTGCTAAACACCATAAAAGGAGATTACTTTAAGACAGAAAACAGGAAGAGAGCCGCTGTTCTTCTAGTGCAAATGGAGCTAAAGCTTTCAGAGTTTTTCTACTGGATAGATCCTCTTTACATCAGGAAGCAATGGGATTTATGGGAAATGTGGTCTTAATTTTGACAAAAACGAGCACAAAACCTTTACCAAAGTATTTTAGAGAATTTGGGGTATTTTAAATCTAAAGAATCTATAGAGAGGTAGATAGCGGTTAAGTGCAGTAGATGAGTAAGAGGAGCAAATGCAAACATTTAATAGACATACATTTGTAAATCTTTGAAATTTTGATGGCAAGTAAAAAACACCACGTCTTACAAAGCATTCAAGCTGTTGAAAGGGCGACAAAAATGTGACTGTGTAGGCCTATCTTGGCCTCGTGAGGGCAGTGTTGCTGTGTGTGTGCTTATAGTGTGATTTCAGAAGCAGATTGCTCTGGAGTCAGGTGTGACTGAAGACTAATGTAACATTTCCTCATAGCCTTTACCAAACCCAGACAACCCTTCCTTCTCCTCTAATCCAGGTCGACCACCCCTGCAGCCGCCAAAGCAATCACCCCAAAAGCCACTACTGTCTGCTCCGCTAGACATCTGATTTAACTGTGGCTGAATCTTCTGTACAATCTTCTTGATTTCCTCTGGCCTGGCATGTTGAATATATTTTTCCCACCTTTCTCTTTACCGCTACATCGCTGGCCTTATGTAAAGCCAAAATGCACTCGACGTGACCACATTATCAACCCATCTACTGTCTAAATTCAGTCTTAATCATGAAGATGGATGGTATTCAGCGGGCTGGCGTCGCTATCGGCTCATACGCACTGAAGTCATAACCTGCTTTTCTGCTGCAGATAAGAGGGAAAACCCCAACGAACGCGTCTTGTCACGCCCTTCATTCCTCAATGTTGTCAGTAATGATTAGTTCAGTTGAACAAGCAGCTGTGCAGTGACATCACGCTGCTGTTTTGTGACCGGCCCATGCATGTACACCCGCCCAGTCATATGTTGATGCTACTGTCAAACTGGGCCTGACATCGGGGGAAATTATAACAATAAATACTCGTACTGTTTTGAATTCAGGTTACTTGGGGAAAGAAAACTCACCAGTATCCGACTGTGTGTGGCATGTAGGCTAGAAGACTAGAGGTGTATGACAGAGACAGATGTATGACCGTCTCTCTTTCTGGGATAAATGCACGCATATAGGCCTGCAAGTACAAACTCGTTCTATTTAGGCTAATTCGTGACAAAAAATAAATGCTGTGTCGTGTGCTGTTTCACAACAAACAATATCGTAAGCTATAGAAAGATTTTATGACGTTGGTTGTCTTGGGTCCCGTGCGTAACTGTGCGTAATGATGCCCAAAGCGCCACTCCAGAACGCACCGCGCTGGTCCCGCGTCAGCGTAAATCAAGTATCCAATAAATCATCTGAAATTTTCAGCGAGAGCGCGCAAATAAAAAAAATATTATGTGCTGCGTGCCAAAAACTCTTCATTGTGCCAGTGTATGTAATCCTAACCCTGTGCCTGTTCCAGAAACACAAAAAATCTTGGATTTTCAAAATCATTAACTCTATAATATTATGGTTAGTGGTGCTGAATATGACGTAATGAGGTAATATTTTGGACTGAAATACTGCACTTATTTGTATTTCAAAACATTGACTGAAATATATGCTCCTGACTGACCATAAACACTCTGTGAAGTATATGACTGTTCTCATCTTAATATTGTCTACACCCGACTATCTGCTGACGCAAACAGTGGGAATCGTACTTACATAAAGAGTGAATGCACAATAACAAACAGATGTAGCCTTCTTTGTGGAGGCGATATTTTGTACAGGAATTAGATAAAATACACGACAAGCAATGTAAATTAAAATAAATTTATTGTTTCAAACAATGGCAATGCCAATTCACTAGACAGACCACAACAGTTTGTGGTAAGGAGTGTAAAACATCAATTTCAATGTTTTCTATTATAGAAAAACAGCAAAGGCAAACTTAAGTTCATGGATTGAACGCTGAGTCCACACATGCAGAGTTAAACGCCGCCAGAAACGCTTTTGGACAGCATAGTGTCCAGTGATCGAGTATTCACTTCTTGGCAGCAGCCCTGGTCCTGGTAGATTTGGCGACCCTGCGCGTCGCCTTCTTGGGGCTCTTGGCCTTCCTGGGACTCTTGGGCTTCTTGGCCGCAGCAGGTCTCTTGGCCTTCTTGGGACTCTTTGCCTTTCTCCTTTTCTTAGGTGACTTCTTGGCTGCTGGCGCGGCGCCGCCGGCTGCTTTCTTGGGGCTGGCCCTCTTCACTTTCTTCGCCCTCGGCTCCTTCTTCTTTACCACCACCTTCTTCTTTCGAGGTGCGGGAGGCTTCTTGTTCAGCTTGAAGGATCCCGAGGCCCCGGTGCCCTTGGTTTGCAACAGAGCTTTGTTGGCCACCAAGCGTCTGATGGCGATGATGATTCTGGCTTTGTTCTTCGCCACATCGTATCCGCCGGCCTGCAGAGCCTTCTTCAGGGCCACCAGGGACACGCCGCCGCGCTCTTTGGACGCAGACAATGCCTTCAGTATCAGGTCGGACACCGTGGGACCCGTCTTCTTCTTCAGAGACTTGGATCTCCTCTTGGGAGATTTGGCCGGAGACGCCGGGGGCAACGCAACCGCAGCAGAGGACATTGTAGGCTAGTTCAAGTTCACTAGTCCAGGACCAGGTGATTGAGGTCAGGGTTCAGAGAGAGAGAGGCTGATGAAGAGAGAGTGATATCTCTGCTGACAGTATTAACAGGTTCAGGGTTGATATAGCATCGGTGAGAACCGTGTAGATTCAACCCGCTGTCACAGAGCGCCTCTCGCCCCTCCGCTTGATAACTTGATGAACTTGTGTTTTCTGTAACCGGATTATTGGTTAAAATTAAGTCGTAAATATCTCGATATAATATAAGAAGTACACCATAATAATCAGCATACTTTGAAGTGTTTACATCTGCATTTAATTGAAACATTTAATGAAAATATGTTGAAGTTAGTAGCGTAATTGCTCACAGGCAATGGTAAAATGTAATTTGAAATATGTGCATTTTGAGTGTTTTAACAAAGTTGCATCCTCTAAACAATCTAGTACAAACTTCTATAATTACATGCGCTTACATATCAATGTGTTTGATATATTGGCTCCAAAACTGAATTTTATTTCAGCTGTTTTTGGTAATTAAATGCATTTAAAGATGACCAAAGAAACACAATTTTAGACCTACGATATGGTGACTTCACCATAAAAGTAAATTCATGAAACGAAAAAGAATAACAGGTTTTTGTTAAAGCATTAGGTGTAAAACTTTTTAATAATTGAAAATTAATATATCATTTCATTATGTCTTTAATTGTGAAAATAGGCATTGTTGTGTGTTTGTGCTTTGTGGCGCGCAGTGGATCTGAGCCAAAACAAGAGTTATCAGCCTGTGAGCAGGGGCGACGGGAGAAACGAATCTATCATTTCGCGGGTCTTTTAAACGTCTCAGCCGCTGTAGATTAAACCAGATGGGGAATACATTCACATTAGTAGGTATATTTTAAGGCATAGGCTATTTCTTCCTTGTATAGGCCTACATGAAAGCGAGTTTGTCATTCCATGATGAACATGTACACCTGTTTGTACACACAGGCACAACAGTGAGGGAGCTGTGTTCTCTCTGCGTATCCAATTAGATTTCCATAATGAAATCATCAAGTATGAATGAAGGAATGAAGCAGTGAAATCCTGCAGCATGTTACTCTGAATATTCTTCTGAATGTTTTGAGTAAATGACTATAGCTCCTAGACCCTTAATATAGTATAGTGTAGTATAGTATAGTATAGTGTGTAGTGTAGTGTAGTGTGGTGTACTACATGTAAATGTAAGTATATAGTATAGTAGGGTATAATAGGGTATAGTACCTATAGTATATGTACAGTATGTATATATATGAGCTCAATCAGAGGCCATTGGCTGGCTATATTAGCTACTTCAAACCAGCATCCAGGTTGGTTTTATGATTGAATTATCAGTGTCTACATTAGGTAAAAGAATATACATTTTTCAGTAAATTTGCATTCTCCTTTTATATTCTATACAAATATACCCCCCAAAAATGATTTGACATGACGTCCTGCTTTGAAAATGCAGGAATAAACTCAAATATTTCTCAAATATTATAATAATTCTTCACAATCTCTCTCTCTCTCTCTCTCTCTCTCTCTCTCTCTCTCTCTCTCTCAATTCATTTTTTTCAATTCAGTGTGCTTTATTGGCATGACAGTTCACAAACAAACAATATTGCCATAACAAGGAATTCATCCTCAATTAACCAACATTTCAGAAATGCATTTCTCTCTCTCTCTCTCTCTCTCTCTCTCTCACACACACACACACACACACACACACACACACACACACACACTTTCTGTACTTAACATAAGAACTGAAAATCCAAGAGAGTGAGTGAGAAAGATGTGGAAAAAGAGAAAATTGGCAATTGTAGTCAGAACAGAATGAGTATGAGTTTGACTAAGATGTTTTGCTATTTTTTAGATGGAGGTAGCGATGAATACAGTGCCTTTTTAACTTAACATATATCATTAGGTGGATAGTCCTTAGTCTTAGTATGTGCTCTCTAGAGAATCAGCTTGTGCTGGGTGAGCTCAAGAGGACATATCTTTAACAACGAGGGGGAAGATTTAAAAAAAAAAAAAAAAGGAAAACGATACGTTTTAAAAAACCAGCAAAAACACACAAGGGCAACCTTGCATTATACCATTATAGGAGTGAGGTAAGACCTGAATCCAGTGGAGTGGAGATTTGAGGACAAGGCAGCAGACAGAGTAGATGAAGCTAATTGAGGGAAATTGGGTTAATTAAGAAAAACAACTTTTTTTTTATAATTTAGGTCTTTTGATCACTGTATACAGCTTGTATTTCATTTTGTGACATGTAGTGTGTTGTGACTGAGATGATGTAACCATAATTAAAACATTGCTTTCTTCAACTGTTCTGAATATTCCTTGAGTACAGAAGAGTACATAAACTGGTGCAAGGCTATTGTGGTTTTCCTTGTATGTCTAGTTCACATCTAGAAACCTTTAAATAAAATGTAAGGAATTTGGCTACTTCATTAACTAATTTAAGTTCATCATGTTGTATGATTGCATTATTGTGGTCAGTCATACAAAAGTATAAGTTGTTATTTGTGTGATGGTGAGAGGAGAACTGTTTAGTCCTCATTTGCTCAGTGCTCAGTTCATGTCACCTTATATTGAGTATAATAGAAAATACAGGGGGTTTAAGGCCATTTGAGCGAAACTGAAACTTTTTATTGTGGTCTCTCAAACTTTCATAGGAGGTTAAAAACCTAACTTTTCTGTCATGAGCAATTTACGCTTCATTGTATTACACTCCAGGTAATTGGTGCTGTAGCAGAGAGTTAAATTTCTAATCTTATGAGCCGTATCTCAGGTCAAATGGAAGTTGTGTATAGATGCGCATCAATCCATAATCAGTAATCAATGGTTCCCTTTGTCATGGACAAAAACACATTTATCACAACAGCCTCATGACTTTTGTGTTACATCCACACTAATGCTGCTGTGCCTTTATGATTAGGCTACATAAGTGATTTTTAAATAACAGCTCCTTGGACCAAAACAAATTTCAGTTTAACATGTCAGTAGAAATCACTAGAATTCACCTATGCTGCAACTGAGGCATTCGCTTTGAGTGATAAAATGCTTCCAAACAGCTTGTAAAACAGTAGTTTAGTATCAGTTAATGTCCACTTTGATTGATTATTGAAATCCTCTTACATGGTTTTACTAGGGGATAGAAATAATTTCTGTCAGTGATAGCCTACTGACTGCCACAGTAGAAGAGGAGAAGGGGCAGCCAGTGTCAAAATGACCCTTTGAATGAATCCACAGGTCCATTTACAACCTTAGATTCATATGAATAGTCGGACTCAACCATGTAATCCACATATGGGGCATAGATATGTAAATTAAGTTTATTGTAAATTCCTTGTTGTGTCGTGAATAATGTCAGGAATCTCTTCTTACTGTAGATACTGTGTAAATCCATCAGGAGGAATGACTGCAGTTGTAGATTTTGTTTTATTTACAAAGAATGGATAGCCTACATTTGTTGGCGGTTTTTTTTTATTATTATTATTATTATTCTTATTAGGCTATTATTTTTTATTCCAAAACGCTACATATAGGTTACATTGTGGGGAGAAATGATAAGCAGCCGGATGTTCATTGCTTAATATGTAAAAGAGAAATGTTAACATACTTTAAAATGATACTATTTTGTTATAATGGGGGCTCTGATTCGATTAAAAACCTCAGTAATATTCAACAAGTTACTTTGATGCCAGCGAGTAGTATCACATTTTTAAAACGCTGGATATCTCGCTTTGGAATGAAATGTCACATATAGCCTACTATATCTCCATAATTTGAAACCCGAGCCTGCTGTTAAATATCTTGGGGGATTTGGGGGGATTCTGGAGCATTTTTTATTTGTTTTTCCTTTTTTTCCAACCCTTTTTACTGCTATGATGATCACAGTTCAAAGAGGGGAGAGCGGGCGGGTCGGCGGTAGGACCCCTGAGTTACCTCGGCTCCCCGAAGCATGTGACCACCGCCAAGTACGCAGCCAGTCAGTCACGCTGGGAAAACACTGCAGTCAGAAACTTGTGATCATAACAACACAACACACGCAGCTATATATTGGAGTCCAGCAGCCGCCGCCAAGTCTCACTCAGTCTCTGTAGCTCCATCCGTCAACATGGACTGCGGAATTATCACGTCCAAGACCGTCCTGCTGCTCCTGAGCCTGGTGTTCTGGGTGAGTTGAAGGTTTTCGTTTGGGTGTTTCCCCCCGTCAGAAGTGGTGAGTTTGTATATCCAGTCGGGCTGACTGGGCCTTGTTGGAAGAAAGGATGAAACGAAACGGATTTACAGCAGGTGCTACACAGGCAGCGATGTTGCTGGCCGACTCCCTAATGTTATTTTAACAGCAGTATATCCTCTGCTGTTTATGTAAACAAAGTGAATCAGCTATACTTGTTTGTTTGTTTTTATGAATGATGGTTGGTAATAACTGATGTACACAAAGGCAGGAGCAGTAGAAGCTCGGTTACACCCTTCAAATCAGAAATTTGACTCGGCAGACAACATCACATAGCAGCCTGCTTCACTTTCTTCCTTCAGCCTTACCTGCTTTCAGCACATTCACTATTCTTAGCATGCTGTACTTCCTCATTCTTGCTATAGCCTAATCTAAATATGCATAGTGCCTATTCAAAGTGGCATATAAACTCACACATACCTATTACCACCGCTAACCAGTTTATTCTAGATTTGTTCTTTCTAAATGTGAATTTCATTCCATCAGCACCTTTTGAAGTTCAAAGGAGACACATGACTTACATTCTTGTCACATTTGGAGTTTAATCATCTTTTTCCCAGCCTGCCTCTAGGGGCAGCTCCATCTCTGAGTCACTCACAAACATTTGACTGAGCTCTTTTCTACTTTTGTCATGTCAAACTATTAGTTCTAGTTATCGTACTGGCTAATCAGCCGTGTCTTTTCTTATTCGGTCCCGATGACAAACTCTCCTCTTTGAGCAGCTCAACTCTCCTTTGTCTCTTTTCTGGTGAAATGTGTTTTGACAGGACACAGTGAACTCTGGCTGATGTCTTGTGTAATTTGATTACCGTTGAGATGGAATCAGCCCGTGTGTGTATAGGGAAAACATGGTTGGTTTATTTTTCTATTCAAATATTCACTCTTCAGTTCCTTATTCCTTATGACTCACTACCTTCCCCATTTCATTCTCTCTCTCTCTATCAGAACATTATTTCAGATAGATGGATCACTCTACTGAACAAGGCTCAATATTTTAGGCCCTAATGCATCCCTTCATCCCTCACCATCTTCTAAAGACAGTCCAGCCTCCTCTGTACCATTGGCAAGGCATCACACACAACTCATCTCAATACTTTGACTGCAACTAATGGCAAAAGTCTATTGATCTGGACTGAAAGTGTGGCAAAGTTTGTGTGGCGATAAGACGCTCACTCAGTCACATCGCCTCAGGCCTACACAGCAAACCACATGCCACAGAATGTCACACACTTCTGGATTTGACTGGGCATCATGCCTCGCAATGGGATTTACAGCCAGGAGGCATTGCTTAGTGATATCTGTGACTTATAATCTTTTATTCATGCAGCTAGCTCCGTTATGCAGTCTGTCGAATTGCTGGCTGTTGCTGAAGCGTGGCGAGGCAAACTGCAGCCCACAGTCTAGCACTGGACAAGCCAAGACCGTATATTAGAATAAAACAGACAGTGAACATCCGTCTTGTCTCGCTTCACCGATTCTCCAGGTCAGGAGTCTTGAATGGGGAAGTGAGCTGATTCATTTCTTCCTTTCCAAACATTTCCAGATTTGTTTTGTGTGATCCTGATCACAGTGCTGATGCATCAAGCCACTCAGAGGACCACATCCTACTTACAGTATGAATGATTTTGCATTTTGAGAAACAATTATGATATCGTGGACAGAGGCGAAGCCTGAAAAGTCATTCAAAAAGTCAAATTATTAAATTGACTTTGTTTCTTCTGAATTTTAGTAGAAAAGTGAGCTAAAATGGCATTTAACTACTCTTTATCCCCCTCATCAAATTTGACCAAATCATGTCTTCCCCTGGAACTAAGTCTAATGACGACATGCTAGTGGTTTTATCACGCGAGGACCCGCTAGAAACAGGCACGGGACCCATTTTGGGTCCTCAGCCATAGTTCAAGAAACACCGCCTGAGAGATTTGCTCACATTCCAGGAAAGTGGTGCGGACGGTGCATGGACAGCATGCTATACGTTTCCTAAGCCCCTTTGTCCTGTTTCTTAGGCACAAGATCAGAGTTCCTGGGAAGATTAGGGGTGAGGGGAGGGTGGAGGAGGTTGGGGGGGGTGAAGGGTAACTATTCCAGAGAAATCCCGTGACTATGGAGTGATTAAGAGAAGTGAGTCATGCGGTAAAGCGGGAACTAGAGTGGATTCAATGGAAGAGAGTAGGAGGGACTGTGAGGCTGAACACACACACACGCACACACACACACACACTCAACATTTACAGGCCAAGAAGTGACCAAAAGCAAAATTACAAACTCTAGTTCTAGTTCATTATAGGGCAACTAATACTAAAAATGACACTTGACATGTGTTTTGGGGGTGTTAAGGGTAAAGGCATCCCCATTTTCCATCCAGGTATAGAGAAAAATAATTTGCCTTTTAATAAATTTGATCTTACTGTCCGCTGTGTGTGTGTAAATGACTTATAATGCAGTGTAGCCAGCATGTAAAAAGCAAGACTTCTACAAACATCTATATCTGTATGCAATCTCATTTGCAGTTCAGATTATATAAAGTGTTATTGCAGTGGTTTTGATCAGCATCTCAGATAATCAAACAGATACAGGAAACAGATGTCATACATCTATGGCATCTGTTTCCTGTATCTGTTTGATTGTCCAGTCTGTAAACCTCACATTTTAGAGGGTCGAAACTATAGGAATTGCAAGAAAAGTAAAGTAATAACTAATTTTATACAGAATTGTTAGTCACTGTATTTTCCCTTTGTTGGGAAAAATTGCATCACATGATTGTTCAGCTAGTTACCACAGCATGACTCCGTGATGATGATGTGACTTCATGCGCAATCCATGTCTGACTCTACTAGGATAGAATGTCAATGTCTGTAGGTTACCGTATATAGGGCTGGGGTAGGGCTGGGCAATATATCGATATTATATCGATATCGTGATATGAGACTAGATATCGTCTTAGATTTTGGATATCGTAATATCGTGATATGGCACAAGTGTTGTCTTTTCCTGGTTTTAAAGGCTGCATTACAATAAAGTGATGTCATTATCTGAACTTACCAGACTGTTCTAAAACAGGGAAGGAAACCCAGTCTTTGCATTTTATTTTGATCACAGTCTTGTTTCAATGAAAGTGCTTGTGACATCTCACATGTGGCTTTGACTTACAACTGAACATTTAGCCTACTTTGTAGAAAATACCGAGATATATATCGTGTATCGCCATTCAGCCTAAAAATACCGAGATATGATTTTTGGTCCATATCGCCCAGCCCTAGGCTGGGGCGACTCATCGACGTCATCGATTACGGAAATACGTCGATTTGCATGACGTGCGTCGGCGCGTAGATGGCTGTGTCCGGTCAAGGCATGGATTCCCCCAGAGAACAAGTTGCAGCTAAAAAAAAAAAACCTCGCCCACGATCATCTAAAGTGTGGGAGTATTTTAGGCAGAGACCCAACGGTTACATGAGACTTTTTTCATTCTGAATGAAATCATTCCGAAGGAAGATTGCCATGCAAGTGTTTACATGAGCGCTAAATATAACGATCGCATTAAGATGTGCGTTTACATGCTCCACAGTATGTAATCAGAATAAAAGTTTCTGACATGTGCAAAACACTGAATCCAGCACTCTAACATGGGCTTACGTTTTTAAAAGATGGATGTCGGTTATTTCTTTACTGCTGTTCTTTCTGATGAAGCAACTGTTTTATCACAACATACGACTCCATAAATGTCAGAAAAAGACGTTTTGTTTTGCCCCCGCAATGATTGGGTCCATTTGTAATTTTCACCGCTGTAAACCGAAACTGGCCCGGAGAGGCGGAGTCACTGACACTGACTCACAGACTTGATATAAAAACGGGCTGCGCCGCCTACATCAAGCCTGAGCGCCCCGGGGTTAACTGCGCTAGCCTATATTCCTTTTACTTGAATTGAACAAGCTCTCTTTAATTTTATTTTGAAGAGATTTTGTGGTTGGACTGTTTTTAAGAGAAGATGATTGAATAAAATATCGAAATATTAATGAGACAAGTTTTTGATATTTATTTTGGGTAAATTAATTGTTATATTAATCGAGTAATAAAAAAATAATCTTTAGAATAATCAATAAATTAGTCGTTAGATTAATCGACTAATCGAAAAAAGAATCGGTAGATTAATCGATAAAAAAATAATCGTTAGGTGCAGCCCTAACCATATATCATAAAAGAAAACACAACTTTGCCCGCTCTCTGCACTCATTGCATACCTGGCCGTCCTGGAGGGGGAATCCCTCTCTGTGAGGTTTCTTCCATTTTGTTTTTCCTGATGAGGTTCCCATTGGAGCTTTTCCTTGTTCCCATTGAGGTTGGGGGGTGTCGTTTTTCATTCACTGTGTTAAAATGTGGACGTGTGAAGCCCTTTCACATTCCTAACTGTGATTAAGGGCTATGCAAATAAATTTGACTTGACTTAATCTCTTAATATGAATCAGTCTGACTTGTTGACATCTTTTCAGAATCAGGATAATGGTGATAACAAGTCAGAATGACCCCAGCATGGAGGTTTATTTTAAAGAGAAAGAAATAAACACAGGACAAATCTCTTGAAGTGCATCAATGTGTGTTTCCTCCTGCCTTGTTTTCAGAAATGCAAAGTCAGGCTGTGCTGTGTGGTTTAAATTCAGCGTGATCGACTCATTGACCCATATGACATCGGCCTGTTGGTGGTCAGAAGAAGCTGGAGTGCAGAACAACCAAATTAGGGAAGGAGGGGTTGAGTTCACATAAGCATCTTAGCGCTAAACTGATTTTTATCCACTGGATTACAATTGAACAAGAGGATCTTAGTGCTAAGATGCTTTTTGGAAATTGAAGTCAGGTCTTTTACAGGTACAGGTAGGAGTAGTAGTCTTTGTTAAACTAGTAGTGTGATGGTGAGGTGATGTTGGTCTGATTTTCTTTTGACTCATCTACTGCAGATTGTGGATATGAGATTAAAAGATGAATACGAGGTGAAAAACCAGACGGTCGACTTCTATGAGTCTTTATTGGTCTCCGTGTTTAAACTGTGTTAAAACAGTGACATCAAAAGCTCCCTGTCCCATTACTTGTGCTATTAACTGTATGTGGTAGTCATGGATGAGTTTGACCAGCTGCCTATCTCTATCTACAGTATCTATGCAGTTGGGGTACAGTCCTTGCCTGATGTCTTTGATTATTTTCCATTTTAGTGTTTTTCAAACCTCTCTTCGGTCAACTTGTGTCAACTTCTTGAATTCAATGCATTTGGCTTGAGTGACTGAGAGAGTTGTACTCCTTAATCGACACACACACTGATACTGATACTGTAGGAAATGTGGGGACAAGCCAAAATATGCACTTCAATTCAATTTGCTTTATTGGCATGAAAGTTCACAGACAATATTGCCAAAGCATCAAGATCAAGCCAAAGTATTCACTGTCTAACATTGTAAAATGTCACAAATGCATTGTCATCAACTGGAAATCAGCCTATTATCTCATTTCTGAAAAGCTGTCATTTTTTGACATATGAAGTTTATTATTTAATTTCTTTATTCTTCAGATTTATTGTGGTGAGTGACTTCAGAGGTAGAGGTTTTTTTTTGTGAAGTTCATTCAGTGATTCGATTAGCGGCGTACAGTCAGAATCATTCAGTCTGCACACTGCTATTGAATCAAGCTGCATACCATGGAATTAGTTTAAAAAAAAAAAATGTCCCTGCTCTCCGACCAAGCTGCACTTTCAAAGGAAGGGAATCTTTCCCAGCGGACCCAAAAACTCTTACTGCACACACACACTACAAAACATTATATACAACATACTAAACATGCATACATTTCTGCATCTATTGCTTAGTGTAGAATGATGCGTAATGTTGCGTTATTTCCTGAATAACAACCATGTCAAACATACCGAAACATGAGGAAACTAGTGTCACATAATACTATTTTAAGTATGTTCTGTTTTTTTGGAGAACATTTACCTTGACAGCCATTTACTGATCAGGTATATTCAGTCTACTGATCTGTATGCAGCACAATATTTCACTCAGATAAAATGTTTATTTTCATCAGGGCCCATAACTTTAACCCTAACTTGTTCACAAAAATCATACTTTGGCAACTTGATGTATTTATTTGAATAACTCGCTTGTATGTATGATGTATTATGTCTGCTTTTTCCCCCGCAGGCTGCAGGAGTGTCCCTGACCTACGTGGGTGCCTATGTGATCAAGAGCTACAACAACTTTGACAATTTCCTGGAGGACAAGTACACACTGATCCCAGCCGCCATCATCATCAGTGTTGGTGTGGTGATGTTCATCTTTGGTCTGGTGGGATGCTGCGCTACGATCCGAGAGTCCAAAGTCGGCCTCAGCTTTGTAAGTGCGGTAGATCTGAACGTGTGTGTGTGTGTGTGTGTGTGTGTGTGTGTGTGTGTGTGGCTGGAGAGTGGGGAGGGGGGCACAATTTGTTCTTCATTCTGTTCCCTGACACAAAATGTGACACATTTTTCTTGCTGTTTCTCATTTTGTGTTCTTAACTGTATGACTGTATGACAGTGAAAGTAAAACTGTGAGGGATTGATTATTTCAGTCATAACACTAGTGGTTTGCTTTGATCTTTCATTTTTGGTCTCTCTTGGCTTTTGGTTCTCTTTTTTGATACACTCTTCCACTTTCTTCACAATCTCTCTCTCTCTCTCTCTCTCTCTCTCTCTCTCTCTCTCTCTCTCTCTCTCTCTCTCTCTCTCTTCTTTGTTTCTGTTCCAGTTTTTCTTGATCATCATGGTGATCTTTGCAGCTGAAGTGGCTGCTTTGGTGTTAGGCTTCCTCTACCAAAGCAGGGTGAGTCACAGTTATGTTCTCTATCGCACAATACTGTATATCCATCCATCCATCCATCCATCCAATTTATTCATGAAAAGCAACCATCTCATTCCTGTGGACATTAAGTTACATTAGACATCTAGTCTTTGAAAACATCCCATGAAATGTGCAGGTTTGAAAAAGTTTGATTCATTCTATAGGGTGAAAATATGTCTGTCACTCATAGACAAAATAACAGACTGTATTTAGTCTTCATTGACCTTTATGAAAGTAAGCGGTATCAATCAAAAGATATCAGAAGGTATCATGAACATATGTGGTTTATTTCCACGCATTACGGTATGCTTTATAATACATTAATTTGTAATATGAAGCATGGATTTGTTGTGTCTGCACCATGAAATTATGTATTATGCAGTTATTATGTAAAGTACTGATCCCCCACAGAGTTCTTGAACATTTTGTGTATTATATCATGTGCTGGTTGTATTGATTACAATGCACTCATAAAGTTCTTATGCTGATTTATAATGCCTTATTAATAACACTCCAACTACATGGTTGCTACCTAGTTTTCCAACGTTGTGTTTTTGTCTTGTCTGTCCAGATAAACGTTGACCTGGAACACTCTATGAGTGAAGTCTTCATGAAGTACGATGGGCAGAACTCAGACAGCAGAGCGGTGGACTACCTGCAGACTCAGGTCAGTATTTTACCTGTTACTGTTACAGCTGTTGATGGACGCCCTCATGTTCTCAGTTGTACTTTCATTACAGATCTTCAAACTTTTCTTTCTTGCATTCTTACTCGCTTGCTTTCGTTTCCCTCACTTGCTCTTTCATTCTATTGCTCAGTCTCTCGTTCTCTTTCATTCTTGCGTTTAAAGGACAAATCCAAACTAAAACACTTAACACTGTTAAAAAAGCAGTTATTGGTGATGTACCTCGCATTTCTGGGCCCATGTTGTTGGTTTGGCAGTATGTTTTTTTTTCTTATTCTTGTGGATAACTGGTCAAACGTAGATAATGTGGCATCACATCAAGATATTTGCAGTGCAGCTACAGTGGAGTGTGATAGCAGAAAATGTTTCAGCCATTCAGCTATCTAATACATCATCAGTAAAGGTCAGGATTTGGTATCAGCCCCAGAATAGAGCAAGGGCCTCAATAGTCCATAATGCAATGCAGCCACAAGACATGTTGCATTTTGAGTAAGGGGCGCATCCCGTTTTCGCCTGACTGGAAACACTCTCACTCTTCCTCTCACTCTATCGCAGTCACTTTTGCTATTGTTCTCTCCGCCTACATGTACTGAATGCGGTAAGTTCACACCCCGTCTCTTCTCTGGGGGTTTTGAATGTCATTCTGGGAAAATGTAATGAAGTAGAAGCAGACAAGGCAGGTTGAGGGAAAGTGGGTACACCAAAAAGCTAAATTACAACACATTAAATCATAAAATAACTCCTGAACTCACTGATCATCACAGATTGATGATATATGATAACAGTGTAAGAGTATCTGAGGGTGACATTTTCCTTTAAGTCTTTCTCATCTACTCTCCACCTTTCTCTCTCACTGTCACTGTCTTTCTCCTCTTTTTCTCAGTCCAGCTCTTCATTAACTGTTCATTAACATCCATTCGGCCTCTCTCTCTGTCTCTGTACAGTTGCAGTGCTGTGGTGTTGACTCTCCATCCAACTGGACCTCCACTCCCTGGTTCAGCAGTCACAACAGCACAGTGCCTCGATCCTGCTGTAAAAATATCACCAACACAGAGTGCACCGGCAGACTGGACCAGACAGACCTGCTTTATGGATCGGTACAGCACAACATAGGACTCTCTGCTCTTGTTGACCTAAATACTATAATCTAGTTGTGGTCCTAGATTGGCTAAGTAGCCTGTTTAAATTCATTCTTTGTGCTTTGAATTGTTTTAGTTATCCGGTTCAAATTGATTTGTCTGCTAAGAAGACTTGACAATGGACCTTATGTGTAGATAGGCTCTGAACACCTGCCATTTAGTTTATCAATCAATACTTTGATTAATTTATTTACTGTTTAAACCAAATTAGTTGCTTTAGTTGTTGGTCACAATATCTGAACGGTTATACAACATACTGCCCACCAAATAATATGCACCAAGTATAGACAAATGCTACCAACACACTACTCTCAGCCTATAATACAACATTAACCTGAAGTGCTGTGTATTCTACAGCTGGCTCACATGGTGTTTTCATATTTAGCCTCAAAATGTTCAAACTATGCTCACAACGCCTACTGAGTTCAGTGCTGTGAAAAAGAAAGCACAGCTCCTTAATGTATTTTTTGACATAGACACATGGATATTTAATAATTTCAGTACTATTGAAAGTACTGAAGGCATTTCTGTTTGTTTTACTTGCAGAAATGATTGCAAAGTGTTACGTTTCACTGTTAATTGGAGAGTTGGGTTACATTTATCTGTCAATATTGTTGAATGAAGAGCAAATATCCATATGTCCAAATACTTCAAAACGGCAGACCTTTATAGGGAATGTACTGTACTTTTCCACAGCGCTGTAGACGACAGTGTGACCTTTCAGATGCAGACAGTGTCTCTTTTATTCATTCAACCTTTATTTATCTGGGAACATAGAGGGCAAGTAGTCATTTTTAAGCAAGGGAAACAGAAAAAAGAGCAAATTAATAATTGCATAGCCATAAAAAGGATGCCATCATGGTGGCGTCTGTCTGTCGGTCAGAGTTCAGACACATTCTGTGAGTACAATAACTGAAGAACAATACATGATGGAAACTTCATACTTACACTACATGTTCCCCCTATAGACTAGATGATTTGATTAAATTTTGGAGCACCTTGCTGCATAAATTTGCATATTAATTAGGACATTTTTTTCTTCTTGAAACTACCATATCTCCTAATACTTTAAGATGCAGAGTTAATATTAATACCACCCAGGTGTTAGACAAGTAGGTTGATATAGAAATATTTGAAATTCATTAGCTTAATTAATGACCTGCTTAGCACAACTGGTTATGTTTGATGTATTATAGTGATTATGGCGGGACATTAAGCAGTTTAAGTGCCTCTTTTTTGTTTAGCCAATATTCTGCTACTTATCAATTGTCAAATTAGGTGAGAATTTGTTACAGTCAAGCCAAGAACCAGTGTGGCACTAAGTCATGTTACGAGCCTGTCCATAGTCCAGGAATAATCCCCGGCCTGTTTGAGGCTCAGCCTGTGCAGGTCAGCAACAGTACAGTGGTAGCCATTGTAAAGGACTTTCCACCTGCAAATATACCATGTATTTTCTAAATAATTCCAGTTACCACTTTATAGAAGGCATAAAAAAGTGGGACCTCTATGGCAGCCATAGCTCAATATATCAAGTGTCTTACAGTAGGAGTGCAGATCTGGAATCAGTTTAGCCGCTGAACTCATTATGAAGGAGATTGTGAAGGAGGAGACCTTGTCAGTCATCTTAGATCAGCATTCCTAGATAGACAGATTGATAAAATTGGAGTTTTAAGAAATAGGACAATAACTAGGCTACATTTCTTGCTGACATTTCTGACGTGTGTGTGTGTGTGTGTGTGTGTATTTCAGGGCTGTAAGAGAATGTTGTATCAGCTCCTTCAGGATGTGTTGAGTTATGCCATGCTGGTCATCCTGGGCTTTGCCATCATCAAGGTAAAGACACTGACTGTCATTACTGCAGAGAAAACCACACTTCAACAATTGTGAATGAGCATTACACCCCATTATCCTATTATGTCTGTTCAAATATTGGCTGCTAAGCTGTTGTGTCAACTTATTTTGAATCTGCATACCATACAATGTAACAAATGAGTCCAGTATCAATTTAATATCTTAAAGAAAACAATATATCTAGGACTTTTCAATGCAATATCATTTTAATAGTATAAAAACTTGGTAAGTGCATCATGAGTTTGATTCCTATTATCAATTTCACCTTCAATAAATTCAATCATTCCATACAAATTCAGAAAACAGAATTTAAATTCAGTCGTCTGGTGGAACAAATCTCATCACTTTCAATCAAAGTCATTTACACAAACACAAGATCTTCTGTCAAGACTTTAGAAACCTTTTCAAGTCATCAAAGTGCAAGTCAAAGTCGAGTCCCAAGTCACCAGAACCCAAGTCAAGTCTTAAGTCTTCTCTTCATGCATCAAGTCAAGTCTCAAGCAATTAAAACTGTGACTTGAGTCTGATTCTGTCCCCACCTCTGCTATATAATATAAAAGGGTTTGCATTATTTATTTGTATCATGTTGCAGGTGTTTAGGATGCTGAATGTGAGTGTGATTGTCTTTTTCTTTCCCGTTGCAGTTCTTTGGGATGCTGAGTGTGTGTGTGATCACCTGTAAAACTGGCAAACGGAGGAGCGGCTACCAGCCGCTGCATGCCTGAACCACTTCCTGCTTCAGTGGTTGACGATAAAATATTAAAGGATCCTCCAGAGGAACAACTTGCAGCTCCTAGACAGCAACCACTCCCTTTGTCATCTTCTCTCCTCTCCTCTCCTCTCCTCTCCTCTCCTCTCCTCTCCTCTCCTCTCCTCTTCTCTTCTCTTCTCTTCTCTTCTCTTCTCTTCTCTTCTCTTCTCTTCTCTTCTCTTCTCTCCTCTCCTCTCCTCTCCTCTCCTCTCCTCTCCTCTCCCCTCAGCTCTTTTCTCCTTACCTCCCCCGTCATCGCTACAGTAGTTTTGCTGACCACAGTCTAATGACAAAGACATCCTCACCCAGCAATGTACAGAAGCATCCTGACCAATGTCCCTGTTGTTTGTACAAATAGAAGTTTTAACTTAAAATAATGTGACAGATGTAAATTACATGTGGCAAACACTGTCTGATTCTAAAGTGGAGCATATTGTAGCATTCCTCTTCAGATGAAATCGATATGAATGTTGAATGTTCCTTACACTTGTCAAAGCATCTTATTGAGGTACAATTTTGAGTCGAGGCAGTGGCTTACTCTCCCAGATTTTAACAATACAGTAATGAAAGTTGTTGTGTGGGTTTAGCTCCCTTAGGTGTCTTGGCCCAAACTATGCCTTCCTATAACGCAAGTGATGGTAATGCATAAGATACCATTTTTGGTTTTTTTAACAAATTGAATCATAGAAAAGAGAAAACAGATTATATTGGAAGTGTTCTTCATGTCTTGCTGAACGGTTTTGTGACTTCCGTAACAACAGAAGGATTCACACAGAGGGCAACATGGGGCTCAAGCCTTCATTACCTGACCGATAAGGTGTCAGATAACACTTTCAAACGGCTTGCTTTCTCACCTATCTAACACTCCAGACAGCCGCAAGCAGACAATCTCAGAATTTGAAATGATTTTATGTAATGTCATCGCTCTCTAGCCAATTGGGACTCGCGGTGCAGCGTCGATTCAGGTTACTGGTTTGGATATTGTTTGCCCGAAGCCTTGCAATCTGAAGGAGCTTTTCTGTTTCTTCTGCTGAGTGTGAGAGGAAAGAAACAACAAGCGACTACATGTTGAGGCTTCTCATTGGAAACCCAACCAAGCCTTCTGAATTCACCACATCATGGTTTATTTTAAAGGATATTATTTGTTGACTTCAAAATATATCTTAAAGAGCTGTTTGTGATTGTGAGCGAAAGAGTCCGGTGTGAACTTGGAGAGACACTGATTTATGTAGGGTCACATTATTTATAGCCAACTGAATGAATGAATATCTAGCATTTTATGGTCAGTTAACTCTATTGAGTT
>NW_027281596.1:0-7500 GCF_046629955.1 Centroberyx affinis | reverse complement strand
AAAAGTATTTGGCAATTTCCTGCTCGCTACATTCCATTTTTAACCTTTATCCCCCTCTTTTCATGCAGACAGAGACACACCTGGAAGCTGTGCGGCCAAAAGTCCTTCTGAAACCAAGCAGCTTCATTGCATCACCTGTCAGCAGGTTCAGTACTTCCACAGCAGCTGCTTAGGGATGAGATGAGCACTTCTCAGTCACTTTCCGTGTCCAAAACCACCAGCTTTCCAGTGACAAGCTCACCTCTCTAAGGTACCATTGCCCCATCATCTGCTGTGAATTACTATGGACTTGCATTAGCAAATGCATAACAATAATAACAATAATAATCTCTTTTTCGATTGCACATCTCAAAACACAGTTACCAAGTGCTTTATAAAGTAGTAAATAATGACAAAAAAAGATCAAATCAACAGTAAATAGTAAAAAAAGGAAGAAACATAAAAGCAAAACAAGAAATGTAAACTTAAAACATAATAAGTCGGTTCATGAATGATCATTAGAGGAAAAACAAGTCTATGAAAGTGGGTTTTCAGAAGTGATTTATAAAACGATACTGAAGCCTGAGCTTCACATGCAGGTTGTTCTGAAGTCTAGAAGCCCTAATAGGAAAAGGTCCAATCAGCTTTCGTTTTCAATCTAGACATCTATCTCCAATAGGATCTTGACATTTTGGATAGACTGAAAGGACTCCAGGTTGATGATATGAACTTGGCCCATCACCTTTGTTGCATATCTCCCAAACTTTTTTTTGTTTTCACTATTGTATGTTGTCTAATGAAGCAGAAATGTCATTTAAAAAATCCAGGACTGTCCCTTTAACTCTGGCTTTAGAGTTCTCACTGACGGAGCCGTTAGATCAGTGTGTCGCTTCACATCGGGTTCATTACACGGCTGCCCTCTGCTTCACCGTTCTCCCTCCAGCCTCTCAGCTCACTGTTAATCCCTGTAGCTGTAGCGTCTCTGCATAATCATTATTTTATTCACCACGGGCTGCCTTGTCTCTCTCTCTCTCTCTCTCTGTCTCTCTCTCTCTCTCTCTCTCAGACCAGGCATCTGCTCAGGTCTCTCATGGTCTCTCTCAGGTCTCTCTCAACGTGTCATAACCTGTTAACCAGAGGCTTGAAGGAAAGATTCACCCTAAAACAGCTCTTGGCGATGTACCTCACATTTCTAGGCCCATTTTACTGTTTGGTGGTGTATTACCATGGATAACTGGCCAAATGTAGATGACATGATGTCATGCTGAGATATTTCCAGTACAGATCTATCTAAAACATCAACAATAAACGTCAGGTTTTGTTGTCAGTCCCATAGAATGAAAGAGCAAGGTCTTCTTTCTAAACTCATTATTTTGCTCCAATGTTCAACAATCAAACATAGAAATCCATCATAGAAGAGGCAGACAGACCAATTTCTCCACTGACAGTAGCATCAATAGACCAGAATGCAATGCAGCCGCAAGACATGTTGCATTTACAGGGTTCAACTCTCACTTTTTCTCAACTGGAAAACTTCTTGCCCTCTTGCTATGCTATCGCTCTCTCCACCTACATGTGACCCCTACATCTGAATGCAACAAGTCAAGGAACATTTTTCTGGAGATTGGAGTCATTTTAGGAAATGTAGGAACTGAAGTAGTAGTAGTAGATGGGGCAGGTTGAGGGAAAGTGGGTACAACAAAAAAGTAAAAAAAACACTTCATTACAAAATAACTCCTGGAACGCATTAAACATCACAGATTGATGATATATAACAGTGTCGCAATATCCCAGGGTGGAATAATTAACTGTTTAACACTTTAATACTGTTGTTAATATGCTTTTCATTCTACTCTTGTGCCATGATCTCAGGAAAAAGTTTGGAGTTTTATAAAGTGGAACGACAATGCAGTGGAAGTGACTTGATCCCGAATTTCCTCTATAGGGGATCAATAAAGTGCATCTTATCTTATCACAGGTACAGCTTGTATCTGCTGATGGCTGATCTTTTTGATCCATTGAACAGTGATTATCAAACTGGGGTCTGGGCCAGAAAAATGAGCAATAGTTCAATTTCGCCATAAACTTTATTCTCTAGACATTATCTCAATTAGAGAATGTATAAGAACCCTTTGTCCAGTGTCGATGTCTACAATTCAGTGCTAAATCATCACCTTCCCATATGAGTCATGAACTCTTATCAAATGTGTGTCTATTTGGGGGTCCTCGACATGAACCTTCCTTCCAGCAGAGATGCAGGGTATCAGTATTACTTTTGTGAAATTCATTAATATGAGCACAGACTCCAGCTTTCTCTCCAGGCGAGTCTCAAACCCACAAATCCCATGGCTGTCAGAATGATGGACTGCTGCGTTAATGATCGAGCTAACTGCTAATGAAGCTGGAATCAGCTGGAGGATGGTAGTACAGGCTATCTTCCAGAGGAGTGAATTCAACTGACCCCTTCAACTCTGTTATATTGTTCTTGTTAGGTGACAGTTCCCTTTTTAGGGTTCAGCAGGTTTGGAGACCAGTGAGATACAGTAACCTACTCCTGCCCAGTTTATTAGTTGGAGCCTTAATGGAGAAATAAAAAAAATAAAATAAAAAAGTTCAGCAAGGAACATGAGGTCAGGTCAAGGGATAGGAGAGAGACAGAGAGAGAGAGAGAGAGAGAGAGAGAGAGAGAGAGAGAGAGAGAGAGTCAGAGAGAGAGAGTCAGAGAGTCAGAGAGAGAGAGCGAGACAGAGAGAGAGAGAGAGAGAGAGAGAGAGAGAGAGAGAGAGAGATACTTAATCATCCGTGGTGCAGTGGGAAGCCAGTCAGGTCGGTGTAGGTGCCGCGAACAGTTTCTTCACATCTGAGACGGAGTGATCCCTCTTCCCTCTCAGAGCTGACAGTGAGCGGACAAAAACCAGCACCACTATTGCCATCAGTATTATTATTACTACCAGCCCTAGCTGTCTTATCTCGGCGTATCGCCCCCGGTGCCAGCCAACCACGGGCTGCCCTCCTATCATCTGAATCAGAGATGTGCTGTTTCACTTTCTTTGTGCCTCAGGACTGTATCTCTCTCACATCTCTTCTTTGTGGACGGCAGGCTGCGGCACATAACGCTCCGGTGAGTGCTGCCTGCTGGCTGCTGTTGTTATCTTTGCTTGTAGTGTGTGTGCGTGTGTGTGTGTGTGTGTGTGTGTTTTATTGTCCATCGTGTACGGGCCGATATACTGAGATAGATAGAGCGATAACGTGCAGCTCTTTGAAGAGAGAATAGCACAGTCTGTTCTTCTCGTCTGTTTGGTTTGGTGTTTTTTTTTATTTTATTTTATTTTTTTTACACTTTTGGAAATTGGGTATATAGCAGTCTATCTGATTAAATGCACTTCCAGCCGCGTCTTAATCTCACTACAGGGGCAGAGGGTTTTTGTTCCGACACGGGCGTTACTACAGTATGTAGGCACACAAAGGCAGCTGCATGGAGCCACTGCACAGAGGGGATGCAGGCAGCCTCTTCCCATCAACTGCAACTGCATACAGCTTTGTTCATTACATGTTTCTGAGAAGTAAATAGAGTAATTATAGTAAAAGAAAATACTGCAGGCGCACAAAGCTAAACTGGCTGCGTAAAGCCACTGTACAACAGGATTAGTGTATTCCCATCTGCTATCACCTACAGATTTGTTAACAGCATCTTTGCTTATAGCAAGTGCAGAGTATCTAGTTTCATTGCATTCCCTTTATCATAAGATAACCACCTATTTCTAAGCCTTTATAGCCTCATGTGTGTTGAATTAATTCCTCAAAATAGCAAATTAAGCTAATTTATTATGCTACTCTAAGAAACAGCAAATGATTCTGATTAATTGTGTGTATTCTTGTGGCATAACCTTAAGAAATATGGAGAATAACACGCAGAGAGAGAGGGGGAGAGAGAGAGAGAGAGAGAGAGAGAGAGAGAGAGCACACCAAGCGCCATCTCCAGTGGTTATGCATTATTTATAAAGTTAGCCCAGTACTGCACCTCCCACCCCGCACCACTGTCAACTCTCTCTCTCTCTCTCTCTCTCTCTCTCTCTCTCTCTCTCCTTACCTTACACTGAGAAACACTGACAGGCTGGAAGTAAACAGATGAGTTTGAGGATGCACACACACACACACACACACACACACACACACACACACACACACACACACGCACATACACATACAGTGCAAGGATGACTTTGTTGGAAAATGCCGTAAATAGATCATCATCTGTCTAATTTGTTGTCATTTGTTGGGTGACTATGTATTTTGAAGGCCTTTATCTGAAAAGCTATTCCACAGACCAGTTTAGTCCAGTTAATATATTCCCCAAATCTAAAAACAGAAAGCCAAGATGCAAACCTGCCCTCAAGCTTATAGATGTTTGTTTGAGCTCTTACACTCCAATGATTTAATGGAATGAGTGACTTTTATTCATGCCACTATTGACAGGTCCAGGCGTGGAAAGAGTACCAAAATATCTTACTCAAGTAGAAGTACTGCCACTTTCCTGAGATTTTAATTAAGTAGAATCAAGTAAGTAAAGTTGTTGGCAAACAAATAATGAAAGTGAAAAGTAGTCTGTTTTAAATGTACTCAGAGTAAAAGTTACTCAGTTACTTTGTAGAAAAAACATTGTTACACAGTATGATATTTCCTATGCAATGTAAAATGGACAAGAGGACAGAGAGTCAAAACTAGATTCTATTCATTGAAAGAAAAGCGTCTCCATGTTAATCTATTTCTTCCTGTCAAATTGTCTCCCTTCCTCGAGTGCCAGCAGTTCAACAGCTCCGTGTAGAAGATATTCAGACATCATCGTATCGATGTGATTATCCTTTCTAAGCGCATTAAGTTGCTGCTGTAGATTAGGTTGCACTGTCATTCAGCGTTATGTAATCGCCTGTCATCCTAAACCATCATGCCACACACAGACACACTCAAGGCTCTGCTTCTGTGTAACTGTAGCTTTTGTCTTCATCTTCCTTGTGTTTTTCTCTCTCCTCCCCCATCACCCTATTTCCTCTTTTCCTCCCCCCCCCCCCCCCTTCCCAGCAGAAGCAGCAGTTGCAGCAGATGCATTGAGCGACACTGCTAATAGCAGTATCTCCCCACAGTGACCAGGGATGGCTGAAATCCCTGCATTCATGAGAAGGCAACAGGAAGCAGATTACTGAGGGATTAAACGCATGCACACGTATGCTCGCGTGCGCACACACACTCACACACACACACACACACAGAGGATATCACAGTTCCAGGATTTGACCACTGTCCAAGAGCGGATCTCACTCTGAATGAACTTGTCTGTCTGTCTGACTGACCGACTGAGATTCTCTCTGCTATCATGGAAGAGCGGAGTCTCGGTGAATTGAATTCACTTAACCCCGCCTCCCTCCCTCTGCCTCACTACTGAAAGCTTTGATTGGCCGATGAGGTTTAAAAGACTTGTACCAAACACAGCAGAGCAGAGAGAGCGAAATAGAAAGAGAGAGAGAGAGAGAGAGCAGTGCCGAGTGGAGTTGACTGTCCGCCCGCTGTCCCGTGATGCATCTACACATGTAAGAGCAGGATCAGCCATACAGAGGGCTGTTGCTATGGATACCTCTGCCCTCTGTAGTATTAATAAGACTATCACTGTTATCACGGCTATCTGCATTTAAGGAAGATACACAGAGAGATTTGAAGTGTCTCCCTGCAGCAGACTGCGGCGTCTGGCAACATCTGTGGAGGATAAACAAGCATTATCATCAGCATCAAGAATCAAGAGAAAAATGCTCAAGGGAGAGAGAAAATCAATTACGTTTATACAGTATTTCTTACATGCAGATGATCTACAAACACATGTTTAAACCTAGACCTGTAAGATCACTGACTAAACCAAATGTTTGATTTCTGCCCACTTGGTTTTATTTATTTCGATCCTTTCTGAGTTTCCCTTTGATATTCAGAAGCCCCCATGTCCTACACACCGCACCGATAATTTAAAATGGGATGCCTAGTGTGTTATCAGTGTTTGGAAGTCCACATGAATAGGGAAAGGCAAGTAAAACAGAGGGCCTGGTAAAACCTTTATGTAGTAAGGATCTGCCCACACTAAGACTAGAGGAGGAGGTGGAGAGAATGCATGAGGAAACTTCTTCTTAGTCCTGACGGAAGTGATTCATCTTCTAGCCTACTTGCAATATAACACCCTCAATACAAATTTGGGTCTCGTCTACATGAAAACAGATATCTGCATGTGCTGGTTAGCTGAAGAAAAATTGGGGCTCAGATTGGAGTTCTTGACTCACCAACAAAATGCGACATTGTGTGCTTAAGACAATAAGAAAGCTCTTTTAATCCAGACATTTTGGGGATCCGTCCAGCTTGAGGTGCCACCTTTCCCCTCATATTACCACGCCTCTAGCCTGAGCTGCCATGGCCAGACAAGACACCCCTCTCTTCCTGCACGGCTTTGACCTGGGCGGTCACTTCGTTGACCTTCAACCTCTAGGCACAGGTGTCACGGGCCTGGTCCTGTCAGCGGTGGACCAGCGTACCGGACAGCGCGTGGCAGTTAAAAAGCTGGTGATGCGTGACACCGTGTCGGTGAAACACGGCCTGCGGGAGGTCAAAATCACCCATCGGCTGCACCATGAGAACGTGGTCCGGGTGCATGAGGTTCTGGCGCCGTACGGGCGGCCGCTGCCCCGGGACCCCACCCTGCTCAGTGCCCTGTACATCGTCCAGGAGTGCATGGAAACGGATCTGGCTCGGCTGCTGGAACAAGGGCCGCTACCCACAGGTATGGGAAACAAAGGGCAAATGGAAAATAGATTTCACATCTGATATTTCTGTGACTTTGGACAGTTAAAGGCCAAATTTATAATTACAGCATGGTTCCTCCTGATCAAACACTACTGGTCTCTCCTGTTGCTCCACTGCTGGCTTTGTTTACATTGTGATTTATTGGATTGATACTGATTGATTTTAATCTCTTCATTAATTGCTGCAGCCTTATTATTTATGCAATGAGGGAGCTTAACATGAGTTTTATATGTATTTTTCTGTGAAATATTTGTACATATGCATGCTTGAAAGTACTGGAGTAAAACAGACCTTTATTTTGATGTAGAATGTAGCAAAAGGTTATCGCCCATTCATAAGTCAAACATTTTAAGAACAAACTAAAAAAACATGCAATATAATTTGTGTCTTTCACACCTGGACAGGTCACGCTACTTTGCTGTTCTACCAGCTGCTGAGGGGCCTGAAGTTCATCCACTCAGCTAATGTGCTGCACAGAGACCTGAAGCCTGCTAACATCTTCATCAATACAGACCAACTGCTGCTCAAGATAGGAGACTTTGGGCTGGCCAGAATAGTTGACCCTCACTATTCTCACAAGGTAAAAGGAAAGACACACTCAAGGAAGCAAGCGTGTGCACACATAAGGGCAAACACTCACAAATAGAGCGGTAACTCTCTCCATGTTTGCCTCTATTTTGGTGTCCA